>NW_012094817.1:0-785 GCF_000956235.1 Wasmannia auropunctata | reverse complement strand
CTCTCCGCTTTTACGATCTCTCACCGTACATTTCCGCGTACGCGAATCGTACGTCGAAAGCGACTACGTGACTTGAATCTTGATGCATGCATCACGAGCGTGTTCGAGCGAGACGCATCGCGGGGTAGAGAGGGAGGGCCCATGGGAAGAAATCCGACATCCACGAGCCTAATCCCGCGTCTCGCGATCCGTCGATCGATCGACCCCCGTCGCCGGAGGATGTCGGCAAGGGAAACTCTCGCGCTGCCGATGCGCGACGCGACGAATGTTTAATGTGTACACACATCTTCGACCGAGCGACACGTGCAAGAGGCCCTCCTACTCCCTCGCAGCGCGACGGAGGAGAGTAGTCGGCGAGGAGCGGGCGGGGGGAGATTTAAAACTATTCGCGCAAGCGCACTCACCATCTGCAGGTCGTTCCGACGCGACGATACCACTTCCAGAATATGAACCATTGGTGAACAATTAAGCGCGGGTGGTCGTGGTTACTGGCGGGTGTGCAGACCCGCGAACTCTTTCCGAACTTTCCGCCCTTCGCGAGCGCACAACGAGATCGCGCGCGATCGTCGATCGATCGCGCGACACGAATTATCACAGCACGGAACGAGGGGGAGGAGTTTGCGCGAGATCGTCGATAGAACACGTATTTGCGCGCCACTCGAAGAATAATCCAGATCGGTACTATCAGCGGATCCGCGATACCGTTCAGGAGTTCAACACCAAACAAGTTCCAGCGAAGAATCTCTTAAAGTCTCCTCGTCGTATGCCGTCTTCTGCTTGAGAAT
>NW_012094816.1:0-769 GCF_000956235.1 Wasmannia auropunctata | reverse complement strand
GACGTGTGCTCTTCCGATCTAAGTGACTACAGATTTACACACTTGGATTTGGAGTGTGTTCTATTGCAAATTTTATTATTGCAAATCGATCATGTTGGTGTCGCTATCGTGGATCTACGTGATCTTAGAAAAAACAATTTGGGAAAAACTAAAATAGCAAATAGAGGAATGACATCGACCAATGAAATTATGCAGTATGAAAGTTATTGAATATTTTTCAATTTATTATATATTAATTTAAAAGTTACTGACAGCCCTCAGGTGATTCCGATACCGCCGCTCCCCCGAGGTTTCCTCAGGTATGAAACGCGAAACGCGCGGAGCGGAGCGCGGCGCGGTTCGCTCGGCTCGAGGCTGAAAATAGCCGTCGCTCCGCTCGGCTCGGCATAGCTCCGCGAGCTCCGACAGATATTCCGTCGCGGGGGTCCGATCTTACGCGGTCAGACAAGCAGGAGGCTCGGCCACCCAGGAGAATCCTCGGCCGGGCGCGCGAAATACCCTTCGCACCCTGTGACAGTGGTGCGTTTGCCGTGCGTGCGTTTACGAATTTCTAAGCGAGGAAGGTTCGCGTAGAAAATTCGCCGAGTTTGTGACGAAGTGAAACGTTAATTTCGAGGTGAGTCTTTTCGGGGTGTGAGAATCGTCACTATTAATTCCATCTCTTCTCATTCGCGAACATCACGTGGCCTTCGAGAACGAAACCACCGGTTGCACCCTGTTACACATAGGGCGTGTGTGTATGTATGACTGTGTACGTGCGTGCGTGATG
>NW_012094815.1:0-558 GCF_000956235.1 Wasmannia auropunctata | reverse complement strand
TCTCTCTCTCTCTCTCTGTTTCTCCCTCTTTTTCTCTTCTCTTCTGTCTCTCTTTCACTCAGTTGCTCCCCCGTTCTCTCTTGTGATTCACATCGTGATTAGTCGAGAGATCGCCGCGGGCTCGGAAGACGGCAAGAGAGTATAGGCCGCTCGTACTTTGCGCAAAGAGCGTTCGGCAAAAGCGGAATTGGCTTTTGGCCGAGCTGCGACTGACATTTAATCTCGGCAATTTCGCCGCCATCGCCGCCGTTTGCGAATCGGATCAAGTTCGATGCATAACAGTAAATTTTCGTGACAGTATATATCAATTGAAATAGATCTGAGTAATTATTATAGGCTGTATACAATAATTTCTTAAGCGAGAGAGAGAGAGAGAGAGAGAGAGAGAGAGAGAGAGGGAGAGAGAAATGCGATTATGTATAAAAATACATATAACTAACGTGATAATGGGAAGGGAAAAGGGAGATAAACAACTTTTATTACGACGTGAAAAATAGAATAATAAATATGTTTTTCATTTGTCTAAAACGATTTCAATCAAGAAATTTTCAAAAATTG
>NW_012094814.1:0-508 GCF_000956235.1 Wasmannia auropunctata | reverse complement strand
GTCTGCCTTGCCAGCCCGCTCAGAGATGTGTATAAGAGAGAGCATACGAGGATTGGGATTAATAAAACGGACGATATTGTGGCAATCGTCACATAAAGATTCGATGGAATCGATACTCAGTTGTGATAGAGAACAATCAACCAAATAATTCAATAGGAATAATAACAATTGATAGTAGGTTTTACAGTCTCTGCGTTTGAAAATCGTCAAAATTCAAGAAGACCTCCCATCGCCGATCCATGAGCGTATCATAATAACCAAAAACACACGCCCGCTTATTACACAGTATGTAATATTACATTAACGATTTAAAAGACGATCGCAGTAGCGAGTATCACAATGATAACAGTAGATATAGTTTTAGAGCGAAACGGTAGTATAGGTACAGAGTAAACGTACAAAAATACTTCCCATGAGCATCGGGGACGTAAAGATTCGCTAAAACGTGGAAAACCGCGTTACTATAATTCCATTTATATATATATAATATTTCTATATATATATATAT
>NW_012094813.1:0-2099 GCF_000956235.1 Wasmannia auropunctata | reverse complement strand
AATTTGAAAAACGTGGTTTCGAGAACAATGCGTTTAAAGTTTTTTGTACTGATTACATAGATTGAGACCACTCTCTATCAAGTGTTATGGTCGGTATTCATAAGTCGGTTTTTATTTTAAAGACGTCTTAAGTGATGCTAAGATTCTAATACAGCTCTGTTATTTTGTAACATCTTAAGACTATACTTAAGACAATCTCAAATATAAGAATCGATTACAAGTACCAGCCTATAACTTTGTTAATTTTGCGAATCGGACTAAATCCTTTTGCAGATATATTTTCCATATCAAATACTTGTACAATATGTAAAAAAAATCGATTTTTCCGATCCGCTAGACTAGAATACCCCCTTAAATATCCACTGCCGATATGGAGATTACTTGAAAACCGCACTCAGGAATCAATTAGTTTTCGGATTGGAAAACAAGCGAAGCTACAGATGCGCCTATACTGGAGAGAAAGGATTTGACGTATAAAAAGGCGTTAAGAATAACTACCACAATGGAACTGTCGGAAAAAAGCTCCGCTTCGCTTCAAGTGGCAGCGATTCAGCCATCCACACAAGTGGACCTGATACAGGCAGGAAAGAAACCATCACGGGAGTCGGGAGTGCCGAGTACAGTAAACGGGAAGAAAGAGCTCCTTCTTAATAATCCTTCGAATATAGATTATACAAGGAAAAATGCTAATCGTCGTTTCAATGCAAATTATAAGTAGTCCAAAATATGTCAAAGGAAGTTCGGTCAACTCTAATAAAATGTTACAGATGCGGCAAAGATCATTTGGCTTCACATTGTAGTTTAGTAGAGAGGTCCGCTGATTTGGTTGTGGCATCAAAGGATATCTAAAAAGAGTATGTTTCAAGGCTAAGAAACACACAAATCACCTGGAGAACATTCTCCAGTTGGAGCATCCGCAATACAGAACTAAATTCCACCGTACGCTATGGATGAACAATGAACAAGTAAGATTTGAAGATAGCGGCTCAGCGGACCGTGATGAATCGATATACGACATGTGAATTATTTTCACATTTGATCATTTATTCGACGGATTTGAATTTAAAGGCGTTTTATAAAACAGTAATAGGAATAATAAAATATGTATAAAATTTTACCATTAATTGAAATATAAAATTTTGATATGATATACTCATGTATCAATCAGTAAATTTTGGACCGGCCAATATTTTAACTAATTCAAGTATTGCTTTCTTTTCACGTCGAGAGGGTAACCACTACATAAAATGTTGTCCTACAGATTATATGATTTCATTAGATTTCATACGATTTCGTACGATTTCCTCTAATTATAAATGATTACAAATGATTTCATTAGATTACACATAACTTGATTAGATTACACATATTTTTTTATTATTTACATATGAAATAATTTAGTAAATTAAATAATTTCATTTGATTACACAATAATTTTTTGTGATTGCATATTAAATTATCAGATTTTTAGTGATTACAATGATTTTATTTGATTTAAAACACATGTTCGATTACTTATTTGTTTTAAATAAAATAATTATAAGACGTTGGTTTCTGTAAATTCATATTGAACTTCATCTGATTAGAAGGTAAAAAACTTACGCAATTTGAGTCTGAAAAAATATACATATTTCCTACATATTTTATTTCAATTAAGATTGCAGTGTTTGATTAAATAGGAAATGGGTTTCCACTTTTCCCACTATACTCTAACCGTGGTCTTAACGAAAAGTAATTTGTATTTGTATTACTCGAAATTTGCGCGCAAAGATGTATCAACGTTTCAATTTACTTTTGCTCTAACAGCAATTACTGTAATCTTATTATGGAATGAATAATATGCGCTTACAGATATGAAACAAAACACTAATGAACTATGAGAAATATTTGCATATTCACTAAAAAAGCAAATTTTTTGTAAAAATAAAAAACAAGTTAAGAAAAAATTTAAATTCAATGTTTATTGTCTAAAGCCCACTTTAGACAATCTATAATTCGCGACTAAATTCGGAATAAATTTTTTATAATTTTGAGTGTCGTAATACAGAAAACATTTAAAGAAGTAAAATACACACATATACAAAATATACATCAGGATA
>NW_012094812.1:0-495 GCF_000956235.1 Wasmannia auropunctata | reverse complement strand
TTTAAGAGGGTTACCTGGCGGTCGTAAATGTCAACGAGCTTCAAAATCGGATGGGATCTCGATAGTTGAGAGAAATAACATGGTCTCTGCGAGAACATTCTCGAGAGCGCAATCCATTAGCAAAGTAAAGAGTTACAAAAATCAGAGAAACTCGAGCACACCAACAAGCGTGGAGATCGAGCGATAAGACGTGAAACGAGAATTTCCGGACGATTTGACAGCATCGTGTGAACGTGTCTCATTTCTTGCGCCATTCGAGTTATATATATCGTGAATAGCGGAATGTCGCGAGAAAACCGTGCCGAACTTCGTGAAACAAAACTATGTTTATAATCAAAAACTCTGTTAATGAATATATTGACATGAGACAAGCACATTTTAATAAGAATCGCGTAAATTTTCAATTTATCAAAAAATTATGCTAATCAAGTTTCCATTCTAAAACGCTCCTGGTTTAAATCCTGAATGATTTAACAGATCGGAAGAGCACACGTC
>NW_012094811.1:0-394 GCF_000956235.1 Wasmannia auropunctata | reverse complement strand
GATTTGTCATGATACGAGAGGACAGAAAAGGTCAGAAAAAGACATGAAAATATTTCTTCCCACAATTTCAACGAAATAAGAGACGAGCGAAAACTTCGCGAAGTTTCCTCAGCTTCATCGGGCACGATTTCACCAAGTTTCGAAGTGGCGGCAGCATTCGTTGGGTCGCGGCCAAGAAAAAGGGAATGGCGTGGGTGAGTCGCGCGAGCTGACCCGAACTCGTCGCATGCGACTCGACCTCGCGCACTCCTCTCTCTCTCCTCGCTGGTTTCTCTGAAAATAACTATGTTCGTATGCCGTCTTCTGCTTGATAAATCAACCGCTCCTTTCCCTTCTTCCTGTCGCGCTTCTCAATTTTATATTATTTTATATATCTAATATAAAAAATTCACAG
>NW_012094810.1:0-384 GCF_000956235.1 Wasmannia auropunctata | reverse complement strand
CTCCGCACATTTCTTCAAGACGCAAAAGTGAATGAGCACGTGCTTACGGTTCTCGCATTTCTCCGTCGAACTTCGTTCGGCTTCGCGGTAACCACACATATTGGGCAGCAGTCGATCGTGATGCACACATACACTTTGATACATTAAAACCAGTTCATTCCGGGTCGCCGTTCGGTATAGATACCCGAGTGCGTGAGGTTTTGCTCATCGGGGACCGAATTAGAGCTACAGGAAATTCCCCTTGTCCTCGTCGTCGGCCTTTAGCGAGATGCTCATCCGATTTCACTTTTTTTTCTGTTTCTGGTATTTCGAAATAATCATATATCGCTCTCTTTTAATTCTCGTTGTCAAAATGTTAAAGTCTATATATAATGCTTTTTTTTT
>NW_012094809.1:0-434 GCF_000956235.1 Wasmannia auropunctata | reverse complement strand
TTTTTTTTAAATGAAAATATAAGGTTAGTAATTATCACAGGCGGCTGTGATACCATGGGGAAAACTGTTGAGATCCGTACCCGTCTGGGCGTCCGCAGTGGCGACGATGGGCAATCAATGGGGCGACGCGACGCTCGCGCTTGGCATGACGAAATACCTGAAGCTCATCTATGGATTCTCTACAGCTAACGTAAGTTAGCTGAAATTTGTTATTATGATTATTTTTAACACTGTAAAAAAATATATCATAAATATTGAAATGAAAAAAAAACGTATCAACGTCAGAATGAAAAAAGATAGAATGAAAGAAAACAAAAGAGAAAAGAGTTATAAACAAGAGATGTCATTATATGTATTATATAATGTTACGGTACAATATTAGTTAGGGGTACAGACCGATCGATATTACTGGAGCAGCTGCGAGCCCGTAGGTC
>NW_012094808.1:0-521 GCF_000956235.1 Wasmannia auropunctata | reverse complement strand
TTTAAATATTTAAAAGATTGTTTTTTTTTTTAATAGGCACGTGTAAAAAATACATGTTTTCTAAATTTGTATTTCTAACGTGTCCTCTGTATTGATCATTAATAATATATTTCAAAAAAACCAATTTCAAAGATCTTTTGTCAATAAAAGAGACGTGCAAATACATACTTAATACAATATATAGACGTGTAAATAACAGTAAAGACCACACACTGTTTTTTAAATAGACTTCAAAATTCGAACTTTTTCTTCAGAAGAATCAAACAAAAAAAAGGAATTAGCATTTAAATCATATTGTTATAAAACTATAATAAGATAAAACAAACCAGTTATTTTGTGCAAGGAATACCTACGAGCATACCACTGTATATGAAATCCGAATCAAAGAATTCGGCCTTCTTTGTAGTCAAAACATTAAATACCTAGTTGATTTATTACTGTGCGAAAAATTTCTTTTTTATCTTTTTTACAAAGAAGAATGTTTAAGAATCTTTCTAAAAATGCAAAAATTTTTGACGGAT
>NW_012094807.1:0-429 GCF_000956235.1 Wasmannia auropunctata | reverse complement strand
TAAGCTTTACACTTTCACTAATTGTGTAGTAATCTACTTTTCAAGTTCAAGATTTGATTTGATTAAGGATGAACACAGAGTTTACAACACTCTTTCGTGTGCATATAATATTGAGATACTAAATTATAAAAAAAATATATATATATATTGGCATTATAAAAATTTCAAATATTTGATGCGTCTCCAATATTAACATAATTACAAGTTTTCAATTATAATACGTATAAATATACGTATAATGTATACGCGATAAAAAAAAACAAAACAGTCTTACTTGCAATCGATATACAATTGCAAATGAAATTGTTTTGTTATTCTTTTCATAACAGATATGAAAATAATACTAGAAAGCAATGTTCTTATATAAGTAACATAAATAAGCATTAGAAATAAACTGTCAATTGAATAAAACGATACCGAGTCATAGAT
>NW_012094806.1:0-1020 GCF_000956235.1 Wasmannia auropunctata | reverse complement strand
GAGAAATTTAAGTAAAATTGCGCACGACGTACCCGGCCATACGCCGATCAAACGAAGGCCGTATTCCACTGAGGGACACACGGTAGTCATCGAATCTATGACGTTCTCCATCGGGGCTCGAAGACAGTTTTTCAAATGAACGACACCGTGTGTTATCAGTCTAATTCTCAGTCTGATTTTTTTCTCTCTGTTTACATTACAGATAAAACTATAACGTAGAAGGACTTGATATACGATAACGTCGAATTATTTAACCCGAATAATCAACTAAAATTACTAAAATATTCTCTGTTGGAGTTACAACGAGATTGAACTGAAGAAACGTTGGATTTCGAAGAGCATCATAGATTAGAAGGTGAAATTTCCAACTGCGGCATTGAAGTCCTAAGTCAGTTCTCAGATATGGTCGATTGAGAAGTCTCAGCAAAACTGCAAAATTCTACGGATTTAGCACTCGGCCGACCCCACCTCGACCATGCACAAGGTAGTGATTATTCATCGCGCATTTCACGTCATATTTTTCTTTTATCTTAGAAGTCATGAATAAAAACTGTAAAACGATGTCTCTCGATAATTACAAAAAAAAAAAATGGGCAAACGCAACCGTGAACGCGTCCAATATAACCCTCGTACATGCGTTGCTCAGTCGCTGTCCATTATTTGCATTAAAAATGCAAGACGAGTGTACGTTGAACACACGTATCAAGTGCGTGCGTGGAATACTTAAAACTTTCCAATATCAAAAAGAGACAAAGAGCCGGAAATTGTGAAAGATAAATTCATAATAATGACTCGAAAAGCGGGGATGAGAAAGTTTTGCAATGATCAGGGAAGTCGAGGGGAATCGATCAGGGACATAGTCGAGCAGCACATAGAGACATTTAGCTATAAAAAGTACAACGTTATTATCGAATCAGATACATTGATGTTGTTTTACATGCGGCGTTCGTGGAAATGAGTTACTAGAAATTCACAGCGGGTATACCTATAATATTATTACCATGAGCGAATAAGTGCATG
>NW_012094805.1:0-381 GCF_000956235.1 Wasmannia auropunctata | reverse complement strand
ACAGAACACACTTTCAAATAGTAATAATGTTGGAGAAAAAAATCAATCGTGTTGCACTCGATAAGATAAATCGAATTTTATCTAAGTACTTTAACCGAGTACATTAAGCTGGTCTTTACTTCTGTACACATTATTGATCGGTAACTGTCGATATTACAGATACGAGATATATACGAGATCTTTTGTTATGTGTATAAAATTTGACATTACATTTTTATTTGATTTGTAAGAGCAATTAAAATATATCATTTGAATAATAGCGTAAACTAATCAGTAAATACATAATATGACATATATAGAACAATCTTTTAAATATTTAGACAAAATTATATTTCTGAAAATACAACTACATTCCTTCTTCATAATAATTCTTTTCATTGT
>NW_012094804.1:0-330 GCF_000956235.1 Wasmannia auropunctata | reverse complement strand
GACATTGATTGATTTGATTCTCTCACTGCTTATTTTGTAGCTGTCATCATATGTACATACATTTGGACAGTTGTGCGTATCGAAGGGTTAATAGCGTAATACAATGTAACTGTATGCATTGTCATAGTAAAGAAGTACAGAAAAAGTTAAATAGTGCGCGTGAAGCACGACTTTTAAAGTGATTAGATTTTGTAAAGCAATCACTCATTCGGACGCATAATTCAAAATTTTTCTTTGCCTGACTATAAATTTATTTGATAGAGAGATTTCTTAAAATTTCAAAAAGATAGAGAATCCTATGAAAAAGTGTAGCATTTTTTGACAGTAAAT
>NW_012094803.1:0-342 GCF_000956235.1 Wasmannia auropunctata | reverse complement strand
ATAGAAAATTAGTAGATAACAAACAACAGATCTTTGATAAGCATTTATGATAGAATATCGCTTATATTCGTTTAGAATTAGTATGAATGTATGCAATGTAGAATGGGTACAACAATTGTCTTTGTTAAAAATTGTTTTTGCTTCTGTTATCAAATGTATCGTGTCTGATAAAGATGTTTATATGATTATGCGAGCAAATATGCATTCCAAGCGTGGTTTTACGAAAGTGATATCGTGATGAACAACATAATTTCTTTAATAAAATTATATTTGTGTGTTCAGATTTCCGGTTATAAAAAATAAAAATTTCGAGAGCAACTTTTAATGACTTATACCTTTTAA
>NW_012094802.1:0-317 GCF_000956235.1 Wasmannia auropunctata | reverse complement strand
TAAAATTGCAAAGTTTACTAATGTTCATAATAATTGTCGGCGATTCTCGAGTTTGTGAAACTTTCAATTAGTGACTATTGATGCTTATACGTAAGTACGATTTTGCGTACGTATACGGTAAGTTATATTAGTAAAATATATAGTCGATGTATTATTTTTTTAAATTTATTAATGATATTAAAATTTAATTAATTCATTGTAACATACATACAGACAGTTCTAAATTAATTAAAAGCATTATATATCTTGTAATTTACGATTAATTTATAAAGTCTATCAAAATTAGTGTTATAAGTTACAACACTTAAATAATTTTC
>NW_012094801.1:0-346 GCF_000956235.1 Wasmannia auropunctata | reverse complement strand
AGCTGTTGACCGTCTCTGAAGCAATATATTTACATGCAATATAGTTACATGTTTATTAGATTTTTGTAATATCCGGACAATAAAAATCAAAGTGATTGTAAATCTCTTGCATCAATACGTGATCGGTGTGGCAATAAATGCAAACATATATTAAAGATTAAAATGCCTGCAAGTGAAAAAGTCGTGCCACTATTATAAAATATATACCTAAATTAATTTTTTACTTACGATAAAAATTAATTATGGCTCTTATATAATCCTTAATAATATTATTATCGAAAAATTAGTAAATTACTTTTTCTTTTCTATAAATAATAATTCACATTATTCATTAATAATTGATATA
>NW_012094800.1:0-424 GCF_000956235.1 Wasmannia auropunctata | reverse complement strand
GACGTGTGCTCTTCCGATCTCGATAGTGACGATGCAACTACGTCATATTTTTGTGAAACTGATTATGATACAGATGATTCTGAAATTGGACAAAAAGGCGAAAAGAGGAAACATTTAAGTAGCTCATCTAACCATGAACAACGAAAAAGACAAAAAAACAAAAAGAAACGGAAGCATGCGCATGAATCAAACAAGAAAAATGTTGAAGAACAACGTGATGAGCCTAAAGACACGCCCGAACATGCGGATGAAGCTGAAGGGTGCGGCTCACCGGAATGTCATAGCGACAGTAGCGCCATCTATGAGTATCCACGGAAAGCCCGTCGCACGCCCGACAACGCGAGCGCCAAAGCTTCGCAAAAGAGACGCCTCAGCGAAAACCACACAACGGGTGTCTCAAATAAACGCATCAATAATAAAAAAT
>NW_012094799.1:0-559 GCF_000956235.1 Wasmannia auropunctata | reverse complement strand
TTACATTAAATATGTAATACGTTTCTATTTTTACACGTGCCCTCTTCGTTTTCAAACATTCATTATTCTACATTTTATCGCAATTAACTTTGTGGAAATATTTCAAGGTGTAAACAATTATAAGCAATTTCACACAATTACGAAAATTTCGCAAGTTTCGAAACACAGTTTAGCCTAGTCTAGCCACAGTCTAGCCTTGAATGTCTGGCAATACTTCAATCGGAACCGATTACAACAGCATGCAGACGTCGAAGTACAGTTGAACCTTGATAACTCGAATCTTAAGGGAAAAGAAAAACCTTTCGAATTATAGAGTTTTTCACTTATCGAAATTCGAGTAAAAGAAGGTTAACATATGAAAATTCGACTTACGGAGTATACAAGTTTATAATTTTCTGATTATAATGGCTTTTAAAAGAAAAAGACATTTAACAGTAAATTATTTATTGCATACATATAATAAATGTAATCATAAAATAAAATACCGCAGGTTATTATATAGTTACACATAGCTACAACTTCGACTTATATAGAGCTGAGGTGAAATTTGACTTGTAGA
>NW_012094798.1:0-456 GCF_000956235.1 Wasmannia auropunctata | reverse complement strand
TTTCTCTAAGTCACGGAATGAACATAATCAGACGAGAGGAACGGGTAAAATGGACTTTTAGAGCCAATCACAGAGAAGAATTAGAAGAATAAAAAGATTCAAAATGTCTTGCTTACATCGTTTCTCACCGAGCAAATAGTTAATGACGGATACCCAATCCGCACACAATATTTTTTAAATGTTTTTTTAATGTTTTTTTTTTATTTCCTGAATTCATTTTGGAAAAAATATTTATTTAACATTTATTTAATATATTTTTTTATTAAATATTTGTTTAGAATAATGATTTCTAAAAACGTTTTTAAACGTTTATTTAATATTTTTTAAATATTTATTTAATGTTAATTTTACATTTGAAATAATGATTTGAGTATATATTTTTAAACGTTTATTTAATATTTTTTAAATATTTATTTAATGTTAATTTTACATTTGAAATAATGATTTGAGTATATA
>NW_012094797.1:0-433 GCF_000956235.1 Wasmannia auropunctata | reverse complement strand
TATGTATGACGTGAGATATATTGATGTGGTAATAAACATGACACATCACTACACACTACTACATCAATATCGCACGCATGCATATTCACAAATTGTCGGTAAAACAGCGGATTTTTGGAGTTTGATCTAGGGTTAAGGCGATCCTAAAGTCGTCTGTTTTATCAACCGAACGTGATTATTTTCCAACACATAATAAACATAATTAAAGGCAATAGATTAAAAAATCTTTCTTCACGATTAAAGTATAGGCATCAATGTATTTCCCGCTGGTAGAGATTATGCTGAGAACGCAAAAAATTTATGAAATTTAGATCTCCGTTACCTTTTCTTTGTCCAACATGGCGTCTAGAGCTATCACATGTGCCAATATTTGCTTTGTACAACAATTTGGCTAGTTTGTTGGTACAAAATGATATCTGTCTCTTATACACAT
>NW_012094796.1:0-556 GCF_000956235.1 Wasmannia auropunctata | reverse complement strand
TTATAAACCAGGACCTGCAAATCACAATGCCGACGCGCTCTCACGGAATCCACATATATTAGCTATCGGAGATTCACGCCGATCACCTTCGGTCGAAATAACAGGATACATACCGCCCGAAGAAAACGTAAATCCGCCTTCACCGGCTTCGAGCCAATTCGAGACCATAGGAGAACTGATCGAAGATTACCAACTCCAAGTCACTCCTTCCCCTCCTGCAAATCAAGAACAAATGGAAATAGAAGAAAATCCTATACTACTCGACAATTCTACTCCCGCAGAACCATCTGCAGACTTACCTATTCCCGTGGACAACGATGAATCGGACGAACTAACCGAAGACTCCGATTCCGCAGACGAAGAAGGCGAAGTAGAACACCATCACCTCGCACAAGCAGAAATTGAAGTAACTCGCGACCGCCTATCCATGCAAAAGGATAATCTCGTTATTCTGGTAACCGCCGACGGACACCCGTTTGACGCTGGTGCCAAGGAACTGCAACAATTAAATAAAATTCCTCCATTAGACAATCTAACTCTCGGACGAGCGCATGTA
>NW_012094795.1:0-373 GCF_000956235.1 Wasmannia auropunctata | reverse complement strand
ACGTGTGCTCTTCCGATCTATGCAAAATGCTTAATTGCATTTTTAACACGATGATCTCACCGTTATTTTAATTGTTTTTATAAAAATCTTATATTACACGGGAGTATTATGTGACAGCTGATCAAATTGTTGAATTGCATTTTTTAACACGTGTTCGATGCAGTGAGACATATTATTTGTCCTTGAAAAAATATTATATTACGCGAATCTAATGTATCACAGCAGCCGTACATTGGCGCTTGTGCAAAAATGCTAAAATGCATTTTTAACACGTTCGGCGATCTCATCGATATTTTGATTGTGCATGAAAAATCACGTATTACACAAAAGTATTATGTGACAGCCGCCGTATATCGGCGCTTATGCAAAACTG
>NW_012094794.1:0-335 GCF_000956235.1 Wasmannia auropunctata | reverse complement strand
CTGTATCCTTATTTTGTAATTTTTATACGACAGTATCACTATTGTTATATACATTGCACAAGTTATATGTGATAAAAAGCTGCACAACAATAAACGATACCAATATTGTCATTAACAATTATAAAATAGAAGTCGATTACTTTAGAGATTTGTTTTATTAATTTAGAGCTCGTTTTGTTTAAATAATGTGCATATTAAAAATAGAAAAAAAGATAGAAAAAGTACTACATATTAATTTTTTGAAATACTGAAGCTGATATAAGAAACAATTTATTCTTCACAGATTTGCAAATATTATGATTTAATTACTGACGTATGTATCTGTCTCTTATACA
>NW_012094793.1:0-355 GCF_000956235.1 Wasmannia auropunctata | reverse complement strand
GTTCCAATAACATCACAAGAAAAAATGTATCACATTACTAACGACGACGAGAACACCAATCGAGCTTGGAAAAACAATTCGAGTGTAGGAAAAAGAATGAGAAAAGATCCAGATAACAACGACGAGAAACAAAAAAATTGAATATTGATAATTGTCACATGGACCAAAACAACGATGAGACACGCAAAACCACGTACACAAGCAGTTTAATGTTCTATATATGTATATCTATATTTTGTATTCACTCATCTAAATTTTTTAGATACAACAGCACACGGCGCTCTCCTGTTAGAATTCTGGAAAGGAAATATTTATTAACCAAGAGATCGGAAGAGCACACGTCTGAACTCCAGTC
>NW_012094792.1:2933-3471 GCF_000956235.1 Wasmannia auropunctata | reverse complement strand
ATTATTACTGTGAAGTAAAATAGCTTACAAAGTATATTTTCTATTTCTTATTAGCTAATAATAGCAATTTACTTTTCAAAATTACAACTTATCCGATATATTGAAAGCTTCAATCTGTTTCCTCTCAATTAAGCTTTGGAATATTTCAAAAATTTAATCGATCAAAACTTGTTTTTCCGTTTTACTCCACCCACCGGCCAGTGGATTATAGCGTCTTTAACCTTTTTGCAAGGTTATATTAAAACATGCGATTCAAAACTGAGGTTACATCGGCTAGCTGTCAAAACACATTTGCACTATACTGATGCACTTTACTGACGCAGCTTACAATTAGTCATGGATGTAAAAATAATTAAGAACGAAACGTGGATCCTAAAATCGGACCCCAGGCATTAATGGCACGAACTGTACACGTACGTGATGTACATACACATATCCAACAATGCATTAGTAGTTTTAGAGGTTTACATTTCATTATTTACATACTTAAATGTTCGATAATAAATAACAACTTTTTCACAGTTAAGAACATGCACTA
>NW_012094792.1:0-1643 GCF_000956235.1 Wasmannia auropunctata | reverse complement strand
ATTCTAAGAGTAAATTTGCGTACATTATTTCGGGGGTGTGCTTGTCGTTTTCAACAGTGGCTCTCGCATTCCATTCGTGAAGTACGGCTGTCGGTCATTTCTGTTTAGTTGTTTTCGACGCGAACGAATAATTGTTTACGTTCGCGCTGTGGCCGGAATCTTTCTGTGTCCTTCGTGCTGCCGCTTAGCTGCGTGCCATTAGAGTTCGGTAATTATTATTTCACGTGTTGTTTTCGTGACGCGGTTAGAGTTTTGCGCGGTAATTCCGACACGTGTGAGGAGTGACCTGGGGAAGGGGGGAGAGTCCTCGGCGTGCGCGTGTACTGACGCGTGGTCGCGAGTCCCCTGAATTTTTTTTTGCTTCCGCTCTTTTTCGGTTTCCGCAAACGACATAATGTTGGAAGGGCGATCGCGATTTAGCTGGATTTATAGGTTGCCGGTAGATCAGGCGCGAGAGGAATTGACGCTACGGGAGCTAAGTCTTGAGGGGGATTTACACGAGATGCGACACCGACTTTTGCGATACGAATTAGAGAGGCCGTCGGAGCCGAGCGGCGCCGTCGGGAACGCGCCCTTGTTGCTGCCCCCGGCGGAGCTGGAAGTTGTTCGACCCGATAGTCCCGGCCAAGCGATGGCCGATTTTGACGCGATCCCCGATGATTTATTGCGGCTCCGCGGGACACCCGTGCGCGCGACAACGCCGTTGTTTCCACGGGGAGACGGATGTCTGCCGTCTCCCCCGCGTGACGGATACCGTACCCCGCTTCAATCGCAGGACGGGCCCGGCGCGGCCGGACCCCCGCGCACCCCCGTCTCGGAAGTTTTTAACATGCTGCGGAAATGGAATTTAACGTTTTCGGGCGCTCGCGGAAGCGGGGCGGACTCGTTTTTTATTCGATTAGAGGAGGGACGTGCTTTATACGCGGTTGAGGATGCCGATCTTTTCCGTTGCTTGCCTTTCTTTTTAACGGACACCGCATTGTACTGGTTTCGGAATCGTCGCGCCGAGTGGCAAAATTGGGACGATTTCGCGGCGGCGTGGCGTAGTCGCTTTAGTAATTCGGACTATCAGTACGCCCTGCGCGATGAGATACTGCGTCGGACGCAGGGAGAAGACGAGACGATTTTTGACTACATCACGTGCATGCAATCGTTGTTCGACCGCCAGAGTCCGCCGTGGGCTTTGGAGGCGCAGTTGGACCACGTATACCGTAGCTTGCTGCCGCGGATACAGGGATCCATACGACGACACGAATTTCAAAGTTTCGCTTCCCTCGAGTTGATAGCATCGCGTTTAGAGATTGTGCAGAACGCCGCGACGCGATACCGCGCACCACCGCCGCCGGAAAAGTCCATACATCCGGAATTAGCGTACAAGCCCAAGAAAACCGCGCGTACAACCGCGATAGTTGCCGCGGGGTTAGAGGCGCCCGCGAGTGCAGGAGGCCATAGGGCCGCAAGACGACCGCGCGGGGCAACCGCGCAGGCAAATTCGGCTGCCGCGACCCCATCCGCGACATCCGCGCGTACTTCCAGCACGGCCAGATGCTGGAATTGTAAGAAGGTCGGTCACCTCGCGCGGGAATGTGGCGAAGATCGTCACTTATATTGCTTCCGATGCGGAAAAGCCGACGTCACGCTAA
>NW_012094791.1:0-418 GCF_000956235.1 Wasmannia auropunctata | reverse complement strand
TATCCCCTGTGTGCCTTGTCGACTCAGTTTATGCTATACGAAGTTATTACGTAAATCCTAATCAATCCATTTTAATATAAAGAATAATGTTAAATTAAACTGGAAAGATACATTCTGTGAAGGAGTGATTCCGATTAATACCGAGCTAGTCGCAACATGTTCAAACAATCTTCGTTGCTATCTCTTATAATAAAAAGTAAGTATCATTTCTAATAAACTAAATCAATATTTTTATAACTCGAGTATTAAATCTCCACAAGAGTCACATCTCAGTTTTCTCTCGCTTTATTTTCAAAGATGTTGATAATTATTAATAATTAAACGTATAAGATACTTGATATGACTTTTATAATAACGATGAGAGAAGCAATAATGTAGGTACATCTATATTCTAATGATCTGTCGTATAAACATTGTA
>NW_012094790.1:0-441 GCF_000956235.1 Wasmannia auropunctata | reverse complement strand
GGCCACCCAGGAAGTCATGCGATAAGCGTTCCCTGGGTGGCCCCGTCCAAACGCGCAGAGGGCGGACACCCGTGGAGTTTTAGCCGGTAAGAGTCCGGCATAACCCCCCCCATCCTCCCCGGGATGGGGGGGGTACCCCATGAAGGGTTTCTCCACGTACAAAAAAAAAAAAANAAAAAAAAAGGTTTAGGTTAGGTTAGGTTAGGTTGGGGATCGTGGGAACAAAATGAGTATTGATAACAAAACCACGACGAGGAAGGAGGCTCCTTTGGAGCGAGAGATGGAAGGAGAAAGCCGGCATTCCACCGCTGGTGGTTCCGGATTGCCGGAACTGGACACAGGGTCTAGCCTACCTGACACCGTTTTCGCTAGACCCGGCCCGGCATCATCGAAAGCCCGGGCGACGAGCGGAGTCCGAACTCGTTCGGACTCCGTCTCGTA
>NW_012094789.1:0-395 GCF_000956235.1 Wasmannia auropunctata | reverse complement strand
CTTAAGACACAAGATTTTAAAAAATTGACTAATTATAATCGATTATTCATTTTACGTAAGAAGAATAATAGATTGTGATTGGTTTTCTTAAATCTTAAATCTTATTGCAGACGCCGCTTTACGTTTCGACTGTGATTGATCAATATGACCTTACGGTTATAATTAAAATTTTTGTACAGAAGGATCCCAATTCAATACGTTACGATTGGATACATCCACTTACAGCGACCGGCGCCTAGAGGCTTTCTAGTTTCAAGCGCCGTGATTGGCTTGTGTCCAATTGTAACGTGGTCAATCGGGTACCACCCTTTTGACCTGTGATACCAATAATTGATCAAAATCTAATGCACTCTTAAAATCTTAATATAGATAGAACAATTAAGACAGTTTTTTTA
>NW_012094788.1:0-309 GCF_000956235.1 Wasmannia auropunctata | reverse complement strand
AAGACGGCCCTCTACACCGACCACTGTGCAGGCCCGCGGGAGAACTGTCGCGAAGAGCGCCGCGTCATCACCAAGGTCAGCGCTGCTGGCCGATGGCCATCGAGATCAGGCCATCGAGGATCGGCCAATGGGCAGGCTGGCCGTTACGAGAAGGCCGCCGAGGACAACAGCCGCCGCAGTTACTAGGTCGCCAGTGCTGCAGGTAAGAGTCCAAAGGTTGCCCGACAGGTCATCGGCTGCGGCAAGCTCGGCGCGCGCTCCTCCCCACCCCTCGCCAAACATTCCATCGACGGCGGGGGATCTGCACAA
>NW_012094787.1:0-394 GCF_000956235.1 Wasmannia auropunctata | reverse complement strand
AAACGATACGGTGAAGATAGTTTTACAATTAGTGAATCTGCAAAAAACTTAAGAATCGTCGACATCAACAAATTGGTGTTTTAGAAGCAACAACTTTAGCAGAGAGTGTATTATATGGCCTTGGAATAGATGATTTTTGTGTAAATTGAAATTTAGTATAAACTGCACTTGAAACTTTAAAAACGTTTTTCTCAAAACTAGGTTTTCAAAAATGGTGACCACTATTTCTCAAAAACCACTGCTATTGATTAATTTGAAATTTTACGTGCTTCTTTTAGACATGTAAATCTAGTCTTTAATCGAAGGATTTTTTTTCCAATGCGTACTTTTTTTTAATGGTCGAAAAATGTCCGTTTTTTTTTAAATAAAAATCAGACTTAAACTTTGAAACAGT
>NW_012094786.1:0-703 GCF_000956235.1 Wasmannia auropunctata | reverse complement strand
GTTCGGGGTTTCGTCATCGTCATTTTTAGCAATTCGGACTCTTCAACAATTGGCAGACGACGAGCGTCACGCGTATCCTAGGGCGGCCGCAGTCCTTAAGGCGCATTTGTATGTCGATGATCTCTTACCGGGAGCCGATAGTATTGACGAGGCTCGGGCAATCAGGGACGAAATTATCGCGCTGCTCGCTCGGGGTGGGTTCTCCATACGGCAGTGGGCATCAAATGATGAACGCGTCATTGATGATCTCGCATCTGCATGCGAGTTTCGCGTTTGGTAAGAATCGTTCCTTGAAAGCGCTTGGCATAACGTGGTGCGCGCGGAGAGACGAGATACGCTACACAGCCCAACCTATTAAGATCCCGGAAAGATTGACGAAACGAAACATACTGTCAGAGATCGCGAAAATTTACAACCCGCTGGGGCTGCTGGGCCCCCTCGTTTTCTATGCAAAAAAACTAATGCAAGACGTGTGGCGGTGTAAACTCGAGTGGGACGAATCCGTCCCGCAGAGCATACATACGGCGTGGCTAGAATTTGTCGGGCAACTCGAGCTAATAAATCAGATTTCCGTCGACCGAAAGTTATTAGCACAAGACTGTCATGACGTTCAATTGCACGGATTTTGCGACGCCAGCAATAGCGGTTACGGCGCGTGTTTGTACTTACGTTCGACGGGAGAGCATGAAAACGCGGCTGTTAA
>NW_012094785.1:0-433 GCF_000956235.1 Wasmannia auropunctata | reverse complement strand
TATCCCCTGTGTGCCTTGTCGACTCAGTTGTATGCTATACGAAGTTATTACGTAACTGGAGACTGCAGTGAGGCGAATGATCGACAGAGATGGCGACGCATTATACGTAGAGTCATTCAAAACATGGATGGGAATGACTGAAGTCATGACCACCACACATCGGCCACGATGTTGGACTAAGAAGATTAGTGCGCACGTTAGCAGTACTCTAGTGTACAATATAGTGTGCAATATGATAATCGAGTATCTGCATAACACATGAAATCATCAACAAGTGTGTTTGAAATTGATCGAAAGATTTAAATCAACGCATTAACAAATTTAACAACGGCCGCACTTTCAATGCGGTTCGATTTTAGCAATTCACAATGAACGTGTCCGTCATTACGGCGTACTAATAGCTAAACACCAATTCGTCACTAATACCCAATCG
>NW_012094784.1:8138-8727 GCF_000956235.1 Wasmannia auropunctata | reverse complement strand
AATTAACCGAAGACGTCCGAATGATCCGAAGATACTCGAAAACGCTAAAAAGAGCATTTCGAGCGTCGCGTTTTCAGCATTTTATAATTTTTTAAGAAGTTTTGTGCCAATTTTTACACACATGCGCACATACACACATCTGTACTTTAAGGTTAGCGAATATCTAGTCTTTCAGAAATCATCGGGTATACAACAAAAACACTCCACGGAGTCCTATCCGAGAAAGAGACAGCACTACACTCCCTTTTCCGCGGATTAAACAACCGAATTGCCTTGCGTTCCATCCATAGATTCTTAGATCCATGCATTTACCCGTGTCGCGTCCTGCGGTGGGCGGGATTATTGGACAAAAGTGTCAGAACGCGAACAAATAGATTTAGGAATATTTGACTCTGGAAGTTGGGAGTTAGGGAATTATTCGCTAGGGGAAGTGACTTCTAGAGGTCGAAATAGTCCTGGGAAATGCAGACGACAGAAGCTGCTTCGTCTAAATGAGGAGTCGCCTCGGAATAGGTTAAGTATTTAGCAAAGTCTTCGCGGAAAAGTTTGCAAATAGAGCAGTGGCCCACCGTGCGCAGTTTCGTAATCA
>NW_012094784.1:0-369 GCF_000956235.1 Wasmannia auropunctata | reverse complement strand
TAACTCCATCTCGATCTCTGTTGTATTGATGACTCTAATATAAGCTTTATCGTTGATGCAGGTGACCAGAGAATCTCCTAAGAATACTCCATCTGTCACGTGCATCCGTGGTAAATATCCGGTCTTCACTTCCGGGTTGGATATATTTATTGTGAATCCGACGTTGGATCTTGCGGGTACTACGATGCTCTCGGCGGTCTTGAAAGGAATTCTGTATCCTTCCCAGGTGAGACAATTGGTTCCGTAATCAATTCGAGCGTAATTATCGATGAAGAATGCGGATCCTAGGATCCCTTGTTGTATTATTGGAAAATGATCGCTCACGACATGGAAAATTATAGGAGTCCCGAAAAGATGTATATATGTAGT
>NW_012094783.1:0-338 GCF_000956235.1 Wasmannia auropunctata | reverse complement strand
GGGAAAAACACACGAAGACGGCTCCTGCGAAGGAGGAGAATTCTCGGATCCGTACGGAGAATGGAGGAACGTCGTCGTCGAAGCATCCGTCACCTTCACTCTTCGAGATTACTACGCCGCCGCTAAAACAAAAACAGATCATATCACACTCCGCTCCGGAGTTCAATGTAAGAACGAATGCGTAGACGAAGACGGAGCAAACGTGTTCTGGACTTCGTTACCAGTGGAAACGTGTAACTTCCATTTATACAATGTTCTATATCAAGGGCAAGCCTACAAAATTTATGACTCTAACAATCTATATCCTATCGTTTACTCTCTAACTACTAAAGATGTTA
>NW_012094782.1:0-399 GCF_000956235.1 Wasmannia auropunctata | reverse complement strand
TGAATCTGAGCTTTTAAATTATCCCAGTAGTAATCTTGTCGAATTCTCAGAAATGTTTTGGTTACGCCTTTATGTCCACCGGTAGCGGAATTGTGATACTCACTAATTATATTAGGTCTTTCCTCTCGAGGGGGAACAGTAGTAAGACTTTTACAGATTGTAATAGTAACGGGTCGGTGATCGAAGACGTTCCGTAATTCTTCTATAATGAGAGCCCAAAATATGTCATCTAGTCGGTCGGTTTTTGCTATACTAAATGAAGTTAATTGTAATTCCATCGTCACATCTAATAGAGAACGAATAGCTTCTTGAACTATTTCCCAATCGGTTATGGTAGTTCGTCTTTCCTTAATAGGTAGAATTATTAATTTTTTAGTTCCGATGTCGCGAGGGCGTACA
>NW_012094781.1:0-412 GCF_000956235.1 Wasmannia auropunctata | reverse complement strand
TAAGCCCCGCCACCGCGTCAAGGTGGCGGCCACTGTTGTGCGAGGGAAGTGGCCCTGAAAAGGGCCGATTTTCCATCGAGGACGCACTCTAACGCCAGAATGAACAGCCTGGTTCGTCGAGTCGTCGCTGTTTGGGTAGTGGTGGTGCTACGTCGTCATCGTCGTCGTTGTTGTCGTCGTTGTCGTCGTCGTCGTCGTCGTCGTCGTCGTCGTCGTCGTCGTCCTTGTTGTCTTTGTCATCGTTGTCGTCGTCGTTGTCGGTCCAAATTAGAGAGGAGGTTACCGAGAGAGTGTCATCGCTGTCGCTGTCGTCGAGAGGAGAAACGACGACGTCTTCCTCGTCGGCGATATCAGCGAGGCTTTTTTCGTCTGGATACATCTAGAGACGAGACAAATTTTTGTTAAGGGAACA
>NW_012094780.1:0-407 GCF_000956235.1 Wasmannia auropunctata | reverse complement strand
ATTATTTCAGTGCTGTTTCATTTCAGTGCTGCCCTGAGTTAATGCTGCACTATGGACGATCGCATTTATCCGGAGACCGTGCTGCACTAGCACCATATTAGGGCAGCACTGGATAGCACTTGCACAGAATCAGTGCAAGTCTACCGAATTCGCCATAAGTGAGGGTTAACGAATCGGGAATAACCTCATCGATATCATCTTGCCAATCAGACTCAAATTCTTTCGACTTGAGACATCCCACATCCCTTGAGATCTCCTATATAAACCGGGAACTTTCCCGGATCGCCCTCTTCTCTTCGATCTCAGATCCTGGCCTCTCAACTCAGATCTCAGACCATCCCGCTCACGGAACTTCACTCGCTGACGGAACATCATTGCCGAGAACTTTTACTCGCGAGTGCCGTAAA
>NW_012094779.1:0-495 GCF_000956235.1 Wasmannia auropunctata | reverse complement strand
TGTTAAATTGAAACGTTTGAATCTCGTCCTTCTCACGCCAGAGAATTCGTTGATATCGCCTATCGTCCTCGT
Source organism: Wasmannia auropunctata (assembly GCF_000956235.1). NCBI lineage: Eukaryota > Metazoa > Arthropoda > Insecta > Hymenoptera > Formicidae > Wasmannia > Wasmannia auropunctata. Next base: position 423 of record NW_012094779.1, on the reverse strand, counting down.
GCAAGCGTACCTGCAGATACATTTTCTCGATGTCCGCGTTAATGACATATCTATACGTTCGGAATCGAATGAGATGTGCAAACAGCTTGTCCTGGATTATAGGTCCTATCATTAGTGTATCATTTAGAGACACGCCGTTATTCGCCTTCGCGGATGCGTCAAACACGACCCTGACTTTGGTAGTATTGCTCGATTCCTTTGTTACTGCGTGGTGAGGCATGTAATATCCGTCACCCGTAGGATCCGTAACCGCGGAAATGTAATTTAATTTTATATACTCCTCTATTACCCGCGTGTATTCGTTTTTTAATGATATGTTTGCGTGAAATTTTCGCTCTAACGTCAGAAAACGCTTCAATGCAACAGACCGCGTATCGCCAAGACGCTTGCTCGTTTCGCGAAACGGCAGACGAACCGTGTAGC
>NW_012094778.1:0-451 GCF_000956235.1 Wasmannia auropunctata | reverse complement strand
TAGCTCCCGGATTAGAATCCGCCTATCTCCGGAGAGAACTCGTTCTGTGAGTCTCGCTAGACGATCAAAGGTCAATGATGATGCAATGTTGTCTAACGTTTAGACGGACGCTCGATACTTCTGCTGATGATTCATGAATTGTATAACTACATAATTTTGTTGACATATTATCTGACAATGAGTTGAGATGTGCAACGTTTTGCATAATTGTTTTTGGGACATCCTCTCCCGTTGCTGGATTCTCCTGAAGCCGTTCAGGAAAGATAATCTTAACATATTCAATGGTGAGTTTATTTCACAAGATAAACCCACGAGCGTAAAGTCAGTTTCTACGAGAAATCGTCAGTTATTTCCTACGACAGATCTTAATGAATGGTACAGGGAGTTTGTGCGCGATTACACGGTGTCGGAGCTGTCTCTTATACACATCTCTGAGCGGGCTGGCAAGGCA
>NW_012094777.1:0-363 GCF_000956235.1 Wasmannia auropunctata | reverse complement strand
TAGCTCGTCTTGCCACCTGCCTTCTTCGACGGTGTCCGATTGAGGAGATAGATCGCCGTGTCGACCGCGTGCGCCCACAATTTCGGCGACAGTTCGCGCGAGTACAGCATCGCGCGAGCAGATTCGACAATCGTCCGCATGTCGCGCTCTGCGTATGCATTATGTTCCGGCGTATAAGGTGGCGATATCTCGTGTTCGATGCCATGATGTTTTCAGATAACCTGCAAATTCTTTAGACACGAATTCATCTCCCCCGTCACTACGAAATATCTTGATTCGACGACCGTACTTGTTCGCTAGTATTTTCGCGAACTCAACGAATTTTCCTAGTGTTTCGCTTTTGTATCGAATGAAATATACGTA
>NW_012094776.1:0-324 GCF_000956235.1 Wasmannia auropunctata | reverse complement strand
TATCCCCTGTGTGCCTTGTCGACTCAGTTAATCCACAAATGACTCCGTATGAGGATAACACGTTGAATATATTGTTAGGATATATGTACAAGGGTAGGAATGTCAGTGTAAATATTTGGTTGTGATGGATTGACTCCGGAAGGAGATAGGAAGTAAGTAAGTCGGGTGGCACCCGAAGGTGCCCGCGCCGAAAGGTGCGAAGGCTGTCGCCGGTCGATGTCGCCTATTCCTCCGTGGGGGAGTTCTCCTCGTCCTCGCCGCCGAAGAGCTCTCTCAACCGAGCCTGAATAACCGGGTTGCGCTGCACCGACGTGATGGCCCGGA
>NW_012094775.1:0-1130 GCF_000956235.1 Wasmannia auropunctata | reverse complement strand
CGGGGGGGGGGGATCGTTAATATGCCCTGATTCTAATAGTCGAATGATGCAATATTAATACGTAATGAATAAATAGTAATGCGGAAGTAAAGAAATACTAAATTGCCGCGAAGATTCTCCGCGAATTCCGCGATTCCGCGAAGAACATAGAATCACTCTCGGCCACAGACGTCCACCTCAGTCCGTGGCTCGCGCACGAATCGAGAAAGCACAAGTCGAATGCTTTACGTCGTGTCACCGTCGTCGCGTGGATATTTCCACCACGATCCGTAGAGCGGTGGTAGGACGGAAAAGGTGCGCTTGGTACAGAGGAAGGGGTGAGGTAGTCGAGGGTGAGCCGAGGACGACGAGACAAGCCGCGGAGAAAGGCGAGCTGAGCGTCGATAGGGGTGATAGGGGGAAAGAGCGAGGAAGAGAGGTAGAGCTGAGAGGGTGAGCAGGGTGAATCACGGAGGGGTGCCGCGAGCCGAAAGGACAGAGGAGTCGGTGCCGAGGGGTGTCTCTTTTGAGCCGCCTGAACTTTGCCAAGTTCGAAACCGTCCGAGGCCGATGGCGACTCCATCCCCCTCGCGTCGCGCTCTCCCTCATCGCGGAATGGCTCACTCCCCCCTCCCCCGTCCTCCGCCCTCCCTCGCACTGTCTCTCTCTTCATCCTTCCTTTCTCGTTTGCTCGTCTCTCTCTTCCTTCCCGCCCGTCGACCCCGCCGACGTACTCGGCGTACCCTCGCGTCCGCCGCCGCCGTCGCGGTATTATGGAAATTTTGAACCAATTCGAAAATCAATAGCCACCGCCGCGGGGGAGAACGCCGAGACGGCCTGCGTCGCGGCGGGAGCGCCGCGCCTCCCAAGCTTGGCTTTTTCAACGTCTGAGAAAATGCGACGTCTTCCATTCTGTTTCTACTCAGTCGATGAAGGCGCCCCTAATGCTTGCGGTTGTTACGTGCGATGGCTATCCGGTTATGGTCGCTTTGAAAAAATAGCGATTCTCAATGAAGTCGTTCGTTTTGCGTTTCAAATATCGGTAATATAAGTTATCGTTTGCAAATATAACTTACGGTCGACGATTTGAATTACTATTATTTTCAGTTTTTTTTTGTTTAATAAAACAACGTTAGGATTTACTTTAGACG
>NW_012094774.1:0-1049 GCF_000956235.1 Wasmannia auropunctata | reverse complement strand
GATACCATAATGTCAAAAGAAATATAATCACCGTGCTTTATACGCGCGCAGCATGGAAACGATCTATGATGGGAAAGTGCATTACGTTGTGCATGGCATTTTAATATTACACGTAACTAAAAGCGAACTTGCAGTTCGTAACTCTATCGAACACACGAGCGAGATGTACTCATTGCGTAGGGCGTGGCGAAAAGCCGCAGGGTATAAAGCATAAAATGTTTATTACACGCAGGATACTGCGTCAGTGTATCCGCAGCTGCCTCGGCGCCGTAAAAATCGCGGCCGCGTTAATAATAACATTGCAACAACATTCCTCGCGCGACACACCCGATCGACATCGCGTGACCGTCCCTCTCGCGCGCGAAAGGGCGCGGCGGAAAGAGAGCTCGCCGTTCTCGTCGCGAATTTTCTCCCCGTTGTGAAAACATAAACAAGATAAGTGAGCCGAGCGATAAGACAATGTGCTCGAAGACGTTCGACGGGTGAGATGATGGAAAATATAACGCGGGGATGTGACGGGCGGTAAAACAATTATTTTCTGAATAACGCCCAAGTAAATTACCGCGGCGCAGCGCCATTTATTCAGCGTCACTGTAATTTCACGAGGGATAAAAACGTCACTTGGACATTTATGGCGCTATATGCGCGGTTATTAACTTTGTTCCCCCCGCGTAACAACAACGCCCGTCATAACGCGCGAGCCGCGCCGCGCGCCTCTCTCTCTCTCTCTCTCTCGTGCAACAGATCAAGTCAACTGTCCGTCCTACTTACCGTATACATATAGAAGGTAAATAAAAAAAGGCCAGATCAAGTTCTGCGACGGACGGACGGACGAAGAAGTAATATACTCGGTGATTTATTTCTGTACCGCTTTTTGACCGGCTTGTAGAGCTGCCGGTAACAGAGAACGGAGACAAAAGAAAGGTCGAAGGGCGAGCTATTTGTACGCAATTCGCATAAATAATTTTGATTTTCGTTCTGCTGCCCCGATGCTAATTGCAGGGAGATCAACGATCAACGCTTTGCGGAACGATAAATCGTAGGTGCAT
>NW_012094773.1:0-1003 GCF_000956235.1 Wasmannia auropunctata | reverse complement strand
TTCAAGCAGAAGACGGCATACGAGCTACGGTTACAACACGTTTTATTTAACCTTTACGCGGAATATTTTCCAATTTAATGAATACAGTAATTTGATTTTCAAAAGTGCCTTAGGCATAATGGAGGACTCGAGCAAGGCCAAATATTACAGTCCATTATTACTTTGAAAAAGTACAAGTTGAATTATTAAATTACCATGATACCATTTGAGTAATACTATGATTTCGAATCACGCGTTTGGCAACAGGCTCATGCAAATGCAGGCGGTCAAAAGGGACCTAATTAGTAATTTAACGAGATAACAATAATGTTCTCTCGATAACCGACAAAACAGCTGCGCCGCAATACGAACAATTTTATTGTTTCAAACAGATCTTTCCTACGCTTGTTTATCGAAACAGCAGGTACGACCAATCCCTGTGTATGCAATTGTATATCGTCACAGCATTATTCATCCCTCGGGCGTATTTGACCGGCTGTATCCTAATGAACATTCTCCCATTCGCCCTCCTCGCGCGATCCACGTTTAGCCCCGTCCGTTTTTTTCCTCCCCCTCCCCCCCTCCCCCTGTCGTTTGTCGCACGCACGGGAACCGAGTGCTCTCTGAATTATTAATAAACCGGTTTTGGATAAATTATTCGGGAATGCCGACGGAGACCGATTGCCCCGAAGACCTACCTGGGAGTCGATATACGCGCAGCGGGACCATCTCGAAAGGGCTTGGGGCGAAAGGTGTTGCGCGATATGATAGGAACGTATAATACCAATATATGTCTACGGGTAAGCACGATAGGAATTGGCGTTGGAAGATGGGATAGTGCGAAAATGACGATACATAAGATACTGTAAGTGCACCGTTGAAAAAACAAGATCACAGAGACGGAGAATGGGACACTGTATTGGTTAAAAGAAAGACGTAGGAGTGCCATGGGGAGAAGATGCGCGAGAAATATTGATAAGGGAAAGATAGTACTCAGCTCGTCAGTGTCGCATGTACACCGTAT
>NW_012094772.1:0-831 GCF_000956235.1 Wasmannia auropunctata | reverse complement strand
GCCGCAGGACAGAACGATAATAAGGAACGTTTTGAGAACAGTGTCACTGCCCTTATTCATAAGTATGGCGACCTTGTCGGCGCTCGGTATCGTGATAGCCATTGGATTGATCGTATTTAACGTCTATAATAGGCACCGAAGGTATACTATAATGTTGCGCTATATACGTACACTACATTGTGCTGAATTCGTTAATACGTTATCTAACATATACCACCACCCGGGCCGGGCGGCCGGGCCGCAATCTACAATCGATAGGCTACAACCGATGTCTACCTTTCAGAGTTATATATTCGTCTCATCCCACCGCCAACACGATAATGCTGATAGGAATAATAGGCTGCTTCTTGGCCGTGTTGTGCATAGGGTTTGACGGTAGGTTCGTCACGCCGTGGCAGTTTTTGATAGTCTGCCAGGCAAGAGCGTGGACGATGTCGGTCGGCTTCACCCTGGCGTTCGGTGCCATGTTCAGTAAAGTGTGGAGGGTCCATCGACTCTCTACGAAGGCGAAAGCCGATCAAGGAAAAGTAAGTCGTAAGCTTGGATTCAGGGCAAGTCGAGTCTCCGCTGGTAAAGCGGTACGAATGATCTTTAATAATTCAAATGATCTTCACTTCGCTAGCTGTGTAGCGAGATGTATGAAACCATTTTCTGCTTACTTTTTACCATGCCTCTTCCGCCTGAGACGACTCTTCGCTGCGAAGACAATCGTACCGCTTTTCCCCCTGAGTTCCTCATTAGTAACGAGACTGATTTTTAGTTTTTCATCAAGATGGAACCATCCTGCATGGTTTGCTGTTCCCGCTCGTATGCCGTCTTCTGCTTGCAAAT
>NW_012094771.1:0-807 GCF_000956235.1 Wasmannia auropunctata | reverse complement strand
TTTCTCGATTGATCCTTAGATAAAGAATTATTTATATTTTCAGAAATTTTCTGAAAAATTCTTTCTAAACTCTTTATGCAATTTCATTTCTTTATTTCGTTAAATATCTAAAATATAAATTATTAAAATATTTCAAGGGCTCTCTGAAAGAACGTTGCAACATTTTTTTTACCATTAGGTTTCATCACACATGTTTAGCAAAAAAACAATGTTTCGCAAAAAAAAAATTTTTCGAGGGAGTCCTTCACGTTTGTCAAATCTTTACACTTATTACAGCAAATAAATTTCCAGAAAAATAGGATATCCGAGTTTCTCCAGAATAATAGAATAACCAAAAGTTTCAAGTTTATCTCGTCACTGTCTCGATACATTTGTACACGTCTCGCCCGAAAGTCTGTCGATATCATTGCTCATCTGCAGCCGAATGTACAGCGTTCGAGAGGTGCACATTCGTAACATAGTCGTCGCAACAAATTCTGAATCGTCTAAAACAAATCGTCCCGGTGGACTGTTAAAACGGTCAACGAATTCGGAATCGAGAAAACAACGGGCGACAACAGCTTTCTCGCGGTCGCGTACGCATTTAAAAGGCGCATCCGGCCACGTGGAGACCGACTCGGACTGGAGAAAACATCATTCCGATGTAAATGCGACCCGACTGCATAATGTTGTCGCCTGTACGCCGACGCAAACCGCTCGCACTGCCGAAAAACACAAATGTGGGCTTTCAATTTTCTTTCAATCCACGCAACCACGCGTTCCAAAAGATTCTTATCAGATCTTTTCTTAAAGTACTACATCGAGCCT
>NW_012094770.1:9410-9802 GCF_000956235.1 Wasmannia auropunctata | reverse complement strand
TATTGTAAGGATTTTAATTTTAATTTATATAATGTATTAATCGATTTCTGTTTTCTAACATTGATAATGACTCGTTTGGAGTTAAAACGTTTGTTATTTATATTATAAAAAATTTGTCAAATACTGGAGCGAAATAACAACTAAGCTTTGGCTCATAGCCCATATTTGTATTGATTTTATTTGTAATATCGAGCCTTGACTTTTGAATATTTATTTACATTATATTACTTCGGCCGCGCCGCGCCGCGGTATTTTTCGCCGGAAGTACTAATTTCACAATTTCGATTTTGCTCACGGCTCGATCGCTCGCGCATACGCAGGGTGAGAATTAAATTTTACGCGCGTGGAAAATATTTTTCATCTGGATGTTGGAAGCCGGGATACTCTTGGAT
>NW_012094770.1:0-1956 GCF_000956235.1 Wasmannia auropunctata | reverse complement strand
AAGAATTTTAATTATGATTGTAAACGGACACAATTTATTGATGTAATTCAATTATTATCATTTGGATTGAAATAGAATATACTACTGCATATATTGCATAAGATAATATCGCATGCATAGTGCATACATATGTCCAAATCACCGATAAAACAACAATATTATGGAGTTCGACTGTCGTGCCAGCATTCCCGTGTAAAGCAATTTAATATTAACAATAATATATTCAACATTATTTAAACTACACAATTTGCAAAAGAAAATCGTAAGAGTGTTATTTTCGCATTTGTAGAATTTATTTTGAGCTGATTTTACATAGAAACGAAACAGAAATAATATGTATGAATTAGATATGAATTTTTATCTCTTTAATTATCTAAACACATTTTATCAGTATTAATAATAATTAAATGCAACGTTTAGTTTTTCGAGAAATAGACGGGAATCTGTTTAGAAGATCTATGTCGGCAATGGCAATTTGTCTCTATAATGAAACTTTGTCAGCTCATTTTAATTACAAGAGAAAATGTAGGATGTTACAATAATCTATTATATATGATGATCTAATCCGTTTATACTGGAATATATAGCCCATTATTAAATAAATATCTCAATTAAGAAAATTATATCACAGATTTTAAATTTGCATATAAAACGTTCATAATTCAGAAAAATTGTTACAAATTTAAGTTTCAATTTATTCATTTATTTAAAGGAATACATTAAAATTATGTTTATTGTAACAAATGTAATGATTGAAGTATTGAAGTTTCAAGTTTCCTATTTAATTTTTTACGTTTAAATTCTATTTCTATTCTCTAGTTCCTGAAATAGGCCTAGTTTCTCAAATTATACTGTGGGACAGCAATTGTATTGTAATTATCGAGCTCTCAAATTGGTTGCAATAACATGCCAGCTATTCATCCGTATTACAACGAGACGCAGTGTAAACTGATTACGCGATATATCGATGGAAGTTTATTCGGAACCGAATTTCATGCATGTACGCGTGTTGTGTAGCTGTTGCGGCAAATTATTTCGGCCGCGAAGGTACAACGAAGGGGGGAATTAAAGGCTTTCATACATCATTACTACACAATAATATTAATAGCTGCGCTATATTTACTCGATGTAGCTTGTTCTATAAATTAGCGAGTCAGCGTGTTTGTTACCGTGTTGGTGTTGGGATCGATTATTTCGCGATATTACGCGCAGGATAGATATACTGCTGCAGGCCGGTATTGTGGGATTTTCAACGTGAATAATTCGCTGGCTGTACGTATATCCGTATACATACAGTATCCGCGCGAGCCGTGCGCGTTTAGGCTATACTATCGCAAATTACTCATACTCGCCCGTTCATCACGGAGCAAATTGACGGTGACGTTTATCCGCGTTGGAAAATATTGTCGGACAGTTCCGTTCGCGTATGCGTATGAAATTCATGGCCCACCGTACTCCTAAATCAAATGAGGAGCGAATATCTTGCGCCATTCGATATTAAAGCATTCGTTGTAAAGATTCGTTTCCCTTATGTTTGCGTCTTTTATTTGTTAAGAATAATTAGCTAATTTAATTTCCGCATTTATAGCATGAAAAATTATTAGAATCAATCTTAGCTCTGTAATTTTAGTTCTGAAATTCATGGCTCACTGTACTCGTAAATTGAATGAGCGAATATCATGCGCCATTCGCCATTCGATATTAAAGTCGTTGTAAAGATTCATTTCCCTTATATTTACATCTTTTATGTGTTAAGAATAATTAGTTAATTTAGTTTTCGCATTTATAGCATGGAAAATTATCAGAATCAATTTTAGCTCTGTAATTTTAGCTCTGAAATTCATGGCCCACTGTATCCGTAAATCGAATCAGGAGGATGAAATTCTTATGCCATCCGCCATTCAATATAAAGAATTCGATGTAAAGATTCGTTTCTCTTATTTATATCTTTTACTT
>NW_012094768.1:0-515 GCF_000956235.1 Wasmannia auropunctata | reverse complement strand
CTTCAACAATGTGATTGTTTAAAGCTAGTAATATTTCTTAAATTAATTAATTTTATAAGGTTTCATAGCATGAACTAAAAGCCACAATGCAGCTTTCGAAGAAAATTAATTTTCATTAATTTTCATCTTTAATTTGCCATTTCTTGACCATTGTATGATTTCTTTTACTGTTGCATTTAACAATGCAACAAAAATGTTTTGGCTTCAGAAGAATATATTTAGTATTTACATTAACTAGATTACTTAATAGAAATTTTATAAGCTATTTAATAAAAATAACTTTTACAATACGAATAAAATATTTAATAATATTTTGAATGTCTCTAAATTGAAAAATTATCTTACAGATTAAATATTTTCAAATTAAATCACAGAAAGTTATGTGGCAAACTGCTATAGTTCTATATAATATTTTACTTACGACAAACTGTAGATGTAGATGGAGACCCATTTTCATTATTTTTTCTTTCTTCCAATGTATTACGTATTATATCCTGGAAGTTGTGGACGTTTTT
>NW_012094767.1:0-484 GCF_000956235.1 Wasmannia auropunctata | reverse complement strand
TTTTATAATAAAAATAAATTTAAAAATACCACTGTATGACAAAATTATGTTAAGGAATAGTATTATGTCAGAGAATTTAGAACAATATGGTAACTGGGAAACATTTTCCATATTAGCTGTAACTGGACCATCGATATTTGGGATGGCAGTAACAATTAAGCAATTATTCAAAGGAAATAAATTGATAAAGAGATAAAAGGAGAATGTGTAAAAGAAAAAAAAGAAAAAGAAAACAGACAGAGAGAGAGAGAGAGAGAGAGAGAGAGAGAGAGAGAGAGAGAGAGAGACAAATTCGGAATAATACATGACTTCGATTTGATTCGTGCAAACTACGGTGACGCCTGAAAGAAGAACAGCCGTTGCTCATAGAACTTGTAAATATTCCATAACTTTATTTACGATCCTGTTAGTTCAAAAATACTTCGAACACAGAACATGAAAATCGATGCGATAACGCTTCTGGCCATCCGAGTCGGCTGTAACG
>NW_012094766.1:0-742 GCF_000956235.1 Wasmannia auropunctata | reverse complement strand
TAGGTATTTTCAGGTAAACTTGAGAAAAATTAAATTTTTTTAATACGTTAAATGCAAACCGACGACCATATATTTCTGGAAAATGTAATGTAATGGTGTCAACGTTAAACGGACAGAGCGCATGTTTTCATGACACGTTTTCATAAAGATACATTCGAGGAGATATAGAGAAAACAGATCGTCCAGATTTGGCCGAGTCAACGCTCCGGGCCGTACCACGCCCCGTGCACGCGCGTCAATATACGGCATATATATTTATTCATAATGCGTATAAAAGAGAGAGCAAGAAAGGGAGAGAGAAGGAAGAAGAAATATACGGGGCGCGAAAGAAAGAGCGGAACGTAAGTGCGCGAACGGTGCACACATACGTATACGCGCGAGCACGGGTACGACTCCCCCGCCTTGAAAATGCACGCTATTCCATTCCACACACATATAATTAAGAGCCCTAAATCGCGCGAGATCGCGCCTCGAAGGGCGTGTCCACGTACGTTCTCGACCACCTATCCATCCCACCAGCTATCGAATGCCCATTCCGCCCTTTTCCCTCCGCTCGCCCGTAGCTTCGCTCTCGAACTTACACCGTACCGGGCCGTATCGGATCCCTTTTTAATTTCGTAGTCGGGACATGTGCGGCCGTTACTTATGGGGATGAAGTACGATGCAGCGTACAGAAAAATGCGAAAGGGAACTGTACTTGTGATAATATTCCCGTTGAATACGTATAAAAATCGGATTGCTT
>NW_012094765.1:0-418 GCF_000956235.1 Wasmannia auropunctata | reverse complement strand
GGTCCTTCGAGCCAGATACATCATATCCGCACCTTCGGCAGTAGCGACTGGCATTTCAGCGAGGTCAATTTACTAAGACGGTCAATCGTTCTTACGAGCATCACTATCCATCTATTCAGAGCTTTCTATGCTCTTTGCCTACTAAGGGGAACCCATATTTGCACGAGATTGAGATTTTGTGCTCAAGAAATCAAGCAGCTACATTTCTTCGAGCCCAAAAAGTCCAATCTGCAACAGCATCTAAAAATTCAGCAATCGACATTCACGACAGCGTTTGAGTGCAATCAGCGGCGTTCGAGCGACGACACGACATTCACAGCGGCGTTTGAGCGACGACATTCAAGTGACAGAGTTCAGCCTACTTCGTGGAAGCAACCTTGTGGCCATTCAGCTAGATTTCTTCACCGGAGTCATCCGT
>NW_012094764.1:0-349 GCF_000956235.1 Wasmannia auropunctata | reverse complement strand
ATGTGTATAAGAGACAGCTATATATCTATGTATCTCTTATATCTTATCTTCCCTCAGAGAAAGAGAAGAATCTTTCTATAAATTTACGCTTTATTTTAAATATATACTTCTAATGACTTTCATCAATAAATAATTTGACATACCTAACTATAACGTAAGCTATTTTTACTTAAATCAAAACTGTAAAATTTAAATTATTGAGTATACAATTGTATTAGTTTGCTAGAGCATTGTGTTTAATTTATTAATATATGATAAACAAAAATACTTGTATTAGTTTAATATATCCTGTACTCTGTGAAATATAAACTCTTTTGTCTGACATTGCAAAAATATTTCTTTTTTTTTT
>NW_012094763.1:0-398 GCF_000956235.1 Wasmannia auropunctata | reverse complement strand
TAAGAGAAAGAATACTGTGCGCGTACTAGTATTTTAGCAGAATTATTTCTAGAAATATATCGATAGATCTTTTGGCGATCAGCAAGAATTAAATGTTGATAGATAACATAATCTATAAAATTACAAATGATATATATACGCAAAGATAGATTTTAGACATTTATATATAAATGTCTAGCTTATTCAAAATTTAAATCCTTAAATATATATATAGATATATATTTGCATAAATAAATATATCTATATATATTTAAAAATTTTAATATTGGAATTTAATATTAGAAAAAGAGAAGAAAAATTGTACAAATCACTGAAAATATAATTTAGTTTATTTATTGTATTAAACTTTGTTGTTAAATCTTCGCCCATATTTTGCACCACTATACTATTTTTCCTCT
>NW_012094762.1:0-1347 GCF_000956235.1 Wasmannia auropunctata | reverse complement strand
AGAAATTGCAACTGATGGGTGACGAGTATCCTCGTTCTGCCGTGGAGATACTCGGTAATGCATTTGCAGTAGAGATGCCTGGCGACGCGAGTATCCACTGCGCTCAACGGATCGTCGAGCAAATAAAGATCCGCCTGCTTGTAAACTGCCCTCGCGAGATTGATTCGCGCTTTTTGGCCTCCAGACAGTAATATACCTCTATCACCGACCAGCGTTATGTCTCTTTGTGGAAACTGTCGGAAATCCTTTGTCAAGGCGCACACATTTGTCACCTCAAATGTTTATCAATAGATCAAAATGTGATATTTTTTATAAGATTAAAATATAAGTTAAGTGAGAAATGTTAAAGTTTAAAATTATATAAAAAATTTAATTTAATTTAATTTATTTTAATTTTATTGCATACGTCCAAGAGATTACAATATTAAAAGACTACAATAACAATATATATACAATGGCAATGGAAACGCACTGCAAAGAATACACAACAATCGTCTAATAATGATAAAGACATAGTTACGTATAGGTGGATCTGATAAGAAATACTAGATACCGCATCGCGAAAAGGACAGAGAAGAAGATGTTATGACGGATGAAGGAAAATGATAAAGCATTTTGCAGCAGTGTAGGAAAAGGCGGCACGGAATTTAGTGGAGTGTTGCAATGGAAAAGATAGAAATCATGGAAACGGGTATTAAGAATATTAAAGGAAATATTAGACGCATTCTTCTTTTGCATGTAAAAGGAATAATATATAAAGATTACACATTCAGAAAAGTTTATAATATTTGCTGAAAAACATATTTCTTTATTGACAATCACGATTAATAACGTGATTTATATATAATAATTGAAACAAAAGTCTGAAGTATCTGAGAATTTTGTCAAGTTACATTCAAGAAAGTAATCTTGAGAAATTGACATTGAGATGTGCAATACAATAATGCAATCAACACTGTACAATAGCAGTTGTTTTAAATTATATACTCACTTGCATGTATCTGGCCTTGTCGTAAGGCTCGCCAAACAATATGTTTTCTCTCACAGTACCGTTGAATATCCAAGGCTCTTGATTAGCGTAAGAAATGCGCAGATTCGGATTGTTCATGAAGAAACCATTAGACAAATTGTTTTGAAAGTTACACCTGGAAGAGCCCTGATTGAGAATCACAAAACCTCCGCCGAGATCCAGCTCCTTCAGCAGCAGATGTAGCACGGACGATTTGCCGGAGCCCACGGCGCCGACCATAGCGCACAACTGGCCTGGTTTAATAGTCAAATTGATGTCACACAAAGTTGGCGACAATTGGTCACTAACCCAATTGGCGCAAACACGCTGAAGTTCCA
>NW_012094761.1:0-320 GCF_000956235.1 Wasmannia auropunctata | reverse complement strand
TATCAAGGTACAAATTATAAGGATCGCGTACATCAAATTTATTTAATCGATTATAGCTTGGAATATTTGGAATATTTCTCGCGCAGTTTTTGTCATGGAAACGTGAAGCGCGCATCAGTCTGTTTAAAATTCTTTGATTCTATGCTTCGATACGATATAATTAATTATGAAATGATACATATAATATCTTTGAAATCATGATGAGCAAAAAATGTACAATAAGAAATATTTATTTTCTATTAGATACTTTATTTTCGATTTATTAAATTTATATTAGACTTATATTAAACTTTATCTATATTTTTCTGACACTGCGTTAT
>NW_012094760.1:0-444 GCF_000956235.1 Wasmannia auropunctata | reverse complement strand
TTTTAATTATAAGGCTTGTATAGCGAAAGCCCATTAACAATACTTATGGTTAGTGGTGCTTTCGCTATTCAAGATATTTGATCATGTTAATTATTTTTTGATAAATTATATTATCAGACCAAGTGCGTATAAGATACTACATAAAAAATACATTTTAAAAATTATTCAAACGACGTAATAGTTTGTAATAATAGTTCTTCTAATTCGAATAAGTTCAACCATTATTGAGATTAAGCGCAAGCTACCAGAGAAGCATTTGATTTATCGAAAGCTGATCTGATATCAGCTGATTCTCCTTAGAGGTCTACTAAGATTCTCGACGCAAAGTTATCGGTTACCGTTCAGTGCACACGATATCGGGCGCGCCCCGATAGTCTCATGTACCCGTTCTTGTTTTGATAATCCTGTCCGCAGCATCCGGAATGCATTAAACGCCCGCTGCTT
>NW_012094759.1:0-331 GCF_000956235.1 Wasmannia auropunctata | reverse complement strand
CTGTTCCCTTTTCTTCCGACAATCGTAATTTATAATGAAAGTGTCCTCGGTTGTGTCCCATAATAGGCCTAATATTTTGGCCGGTTCTCCTATCTCTACTGTGGAGCTGTTATTGTTGACTTTATCACTGATTCCCGAACAGTTTGATTTCGAAGTTCAAACCCTGCGATGCTCAGCATCTCAGTTATTTCTTGCCTTAATTTTTTGAGATCTTCTGGAGTTTGCGTTCCTGTCAGTAGATCGTCTACGTAAAAGTCGTTCGCTATTGCTCTACTTGCATCAGGATGCTCTTCTTGTCCTTGTAATGCGACTTCTTGCAGGCATCTAATGG
>NW_012094758.1:0-562 GCF_000956235.1 Wasmannia auropunctata | reverse complement strand
TTTCTCGTTATTAAGATTCATAGAATTTTAAAATGTAAAGTCTGGAAGGCAATCATTTGTTTATTTTTATTGATATGTACATCATTTAAATCGTATTGTATTGAAATTAAATATAGGTGCGCTTCCATAAAAAGTGCAAAATGTATTATTGTATTAATTTTTTGAACGAGCAATAACAATTAGAATTCACATTACATTGATATTTTAAATTTTACCTTTTTCGAAAAGTAATGTCGCGAGTATTGTCAATCAATTTATTTGTTGTCTGTACTTCTTATCGCAGTTTAGTTTCTCATTGAATTACTGACTCATTCAAAAGCTTTGCTTATTTTTTATGCGTTGAATATTTCCGTAGAAAATTTTGTACAATTTGTCAATATTTGAAATTTTGAACCAATGGAAAACCAAAAAACATAAACTTATTAATGACATTTTTGGTTGTAATATTGCTCGCGTTTGATAAAATTTAATAAGTTTCGAATACTTTCAAGTTGATAATAAAAAATAAATATAGCTTAATTATCGTTAATTGTTTCTTATTACCTAATATTTTAGTAACAAT
>NW_012094757.1:0-518 GCF_000956235.1 Wasmannia auropunctata | reverse complement strand
CCAAATACTTTTCAGTACTAGATCTTGCCAGCGGCTTCCACCAAATTCCCATGGATCCCGCTCATGCTCATAAAACAGCCTTTTCAACGCCTCACGGACACTACGAGTTCACCCGTATGCCTTTTGGACTCAAAAATGCACCTGCAACATTTCAACGATTAATGGACCAAGTATTAACTGGCCTGCAAGGAGCAGAGCTTTTTGTTTATATGGACGACATTGTCGTGTACGCAAGTTCTCTACAAGAGCACGACATCAAAATAAGGAAATTAATGACTCGACTACGCGACGCTAATCTGCGCTTACAACCAGACAAATGCGAATTTCTGCGGCATGAAGTTGCCTATCTGGGACACATAATCGGAAATAATGGAGTACGCCCAGATCCTGAGAAGATAAGAGCCGTAAGAAATTTTCCTACGCCAAAGAACGCCAAAAATATTAAACAATTTCTAGGCCTTGCCGGCTATTACAGACGATTTATGTCCAATTTTTCAGAAATAGCTAAAGCATTAACA
>NW_012094756.1:0-672 GCF_000956235.1 Wasmannia auropunctata | reverse complement strand
GTTATGAAGAGAGATTAGCAAGGGGGAAAGGAAGTGAATTGGCAAGGATGTGTTGGGAGAAGATAAAGGAGAGGGCGAAGAGAGGAGGAAGGATGTCGGAATGGGAAAAGGAGAGGAAGAATTTCTGTGAGGAAAGAGGGGTGGAGGTGGGAGAGATGGAGAGAGGAAGAGAAGAGAGGAGCTTCATATTCGGAAGAATTGAAGAGAGGGATAGGGAAAGGGACAGGGAGGAGAGATAGGAGGAAATAGACAGCTCGAGATATAATAAGTGGTATGGGAGGGTAAAAGGGAAAGGACTGCCGGGATATCTGAAAAAGGGATGGGCGGAAAGCAGATGGACTAGGATGGCGAAGATTAGGGGGAGAGGTAAAAGAGGGGTTGTACTGGGGGAAGGAAGAGGACAGGTGATGTAGAATGTGTCAACGAGAAGTAGAAACGTGGGAGCATGTGTGGGAAGAATGCGGGAGATGGGGTGCGAGGGGTAAATGGTCAGAGATGGTAGAAGTAGTGTTGGGGAGAGGGGAGGAGAGGAGTGGTTAAGGAAATTGGAAAGATTTAGGAACGGGGGGAGAGAATGATAAGAAGCAGGACGACGAGGGGGAGAGTGAATGAAGGACAGGAGAGTAAGAGAGAAAGAGAGAGAGAGTGAGAGTGAGAATGAGAGGGAGAGGG
>NW_012094755.1:0-583 GCF_000956235.1 Wasmannia auropunctata | reverse complement strand
GAGTTCAGACGTGTGCTCTTCCGATCTTTCCGAAAGCTGAAAAACATGTAACTCAGCTCACTTTAGACTAATTAAATTTTCATAGTAATAAACCCACTCGAATTTACCGCTTTACTTCAATATCCGGGTGCGGCCATATTGGTCAACCGTCTTCCACCGATATGCTCTCTCCAGTCCTCCATGGTGATGCCTGATGGTGGAACTGGTGGAAGGGGTAACTGGTGTATCCGTGTGTAGTACCACTAGAGAGGGTAGACTTGCACTGATTCTGTGCAAGTGCTATGAGCTATCCAATGCTGCCCTGATATGGTGCTAGTGCAGCACGGTCTCCGGGTAAATGCGATCGTCTATAGTGCAGCAATAACTCAGGGCAACACTGAAATAAAACAGCACTGAAATGATGTGAAATGCTTTGAGTATATAGACATGGAGGGGCGAATGTTGGCGAAAACTGTGTCCAAGATGTGTGCGAGAGAGAAAGGTAGACGAGTAATGTTTGTCTTCTTTGCGCATGCGTCGATCATTCAATAGACAAAGAGGACGAAGTATCACGTGGTATCGCCTAGAGTCCTAGATTATCAGA
>NW_012094754.1:0-1161 GCF_000956235.1 Wasmannia auropunctata | reverse complement strand
GTGTGCTCTTCCGATCTTTTGTAATCTTTGTAACTTTTTTATTATTAACTTAAATAATAATAATTGAAAAATGAGTATACGTTTGGTCATTGTTACATTAGTCTTTTCAAGTAAAGCAATGTTACAATTTTTGCATAATTTTTGTTCATTATTAATAAATAAATAGATAAATAAATTAATTTATTATTTATTCAGCACAAAAGAAAGAGAGAGAAAGAGAAATTATTAATAATAATAATATATTAATTATTTTATATAATATTGAGCAATTATTATATAATTATTTATTGCTCTTTTAGCTGATTTTTATTTAATCTTAATTAACCGTACTTATTAATTTTATTGTACTGCTCTTGCAGCTGAACAACAACGATCGATATGTATATATATCGAAATCAATTATTAATTTTGACAAGAAGATTTTGTGAAAATTCGCTTTGAGGGACAAACCGCTTTGTGTTTATATGTGTATGCGTGTGACTAAAAATGTCATTTTGAATAAAATAACACTTTTCACGAACTCGATCTCAAGATCTCAATATTGACTACACCAATTTTATTTGCAATGGTCGCAATCAAAAGTTTGTATCGACATTATATCAGAAAATGTCGTTAGATTTCGTATTGCTGTTATAATTTCTGAGATATTTGAATTGAAAGTATATTTGACATAAGAATTTCAGATAAAGCTATGGTAACGTCACGACATTTGCGCAATGAAGTAATACGCAAACCAGGCAGTCACGCGTCATCACTCTTTTTTGTACTTGGCGTCGCGCCGCTACTGCGTCGCTTGATAAGATAAGACAAGAATCAAAGATGGTAAAAAATCTCTAGCAGCAGCATACTTGACGCGCCCGTTTTGAATATAACTGCTGGAAATTTTTTACCATCTTTGATTTCGTAGGTAGAGGAGAAAGGGTGAAAGAGAATAAAAAAGAGGTTGCCCGAGGGATATGAATGGGGGATATGAATTTGCGAAGAGGAAAAGTAAAAAAGGAAGAGCGATGGGAGGAATGATAATGGGAATAAGAAGGGAGATGAAAGATAAAGACGTTAAGATAGAGGGAGATAAAGAGGCGAGAATAGTAGGAGGGATAAGAATAGAAAAGGAGAAATGGAAAATAGTGCTAGTGTATGCAGGAGAAGGAATAGAAAGGA
>NW_012094753.1:0-525 GCF_000956235.1 Wasmannia auropunctata | reverse complement strand
TATTTATCTTAAATTTTTTCAGATTTTTTGGAAATAAGCGCCATTGTTTAGAAATTAAGAATATTGAAAAAATGATTATTTTAATTTTTTTTTCTCTTTCATAAGTTGTTCTTTCATAGAGGTCTAACGATCAACTATTTAAGGCAAGTTTAATTTAGTGTGGGGGCACATTTTATATGCATATCGGGCTACACTCTTTATGAAAAAGAAAGAAAATTATTTATTTTATTTTCCAAAACGAGACCATATATATTTGTGTAGTTCAGTCTGTTAATATTGTACATAAGTTATCTTCTCCTAATATCGACGTCATAGGATTTTATTCATTCTCTTCACATAAACTTGCAAATTATAAGTTAGGATAAGTTTTCTAAATATCATTTATTTTTTTGTTGTTGCAAGCTATATGTATGCCATATAGCTAAATAGCGTTTTGTTTATATTTTTATATATACCTATTACCTAATATTTGGTTTATTTTTATGAAACTTATGAGACTTATAAGCTACGTAGAATATAAAGAAT
>NW_012094752.1:0-345 GCF_000956235.1 Wasmannia auropunctata | reverse complement strand
GCCACGATTCACTTAATTGGTAAGTATAATATTTATTTGTAATCTCGCATTTAATTCATGTAATACGGATTCGACTCTGGCTGATGAATCGATCGAACGCGTATTTTTCAATACTCGTTCGGTCGAAAATCAAGACATGTAGCGTCGAAGCTGCTTCGCTTTTATAGCGTTAATAGAGTTTTTTTTGTATTTTCAGAACACGACGAACATAAGATGGATCGTCTTCGTAACGAGCAGTGTCGCGGCTGATATATTTAGTAAGTGACATTTGTATTTGCATTTGTCTAATACGCAATATAATAAAATCGGCACGCAAGCATTGATGTTCGTCCGAACGCGTATTTC
>NW_012094751.1:0-569 GCF_000956235.1 Wasmannia auropunctata | reverse complement strand
GTCTTCTTCCTTGGAAGGTGCACACACCGAGAGATGATCGGCGAGTCGTTGTCGTCGGATAATTTACGCTTCGCGATTTCGCGTTTAATCTGTCAAAAGTAGATGTCGTGTACTAGTGCATGAGTATCGGGAGTGTCAATAGGCGATCGCCTTGGTCTATTGCTTTTTATTTCGTCGATATAAAAATTAAAGTTTCAGAAATAGTGCTCGCGCCTCATTCGTGATTACGTTGCGGTTAGTCTTCTTCCTTGGAAGGTGCACACACCGAGAGATGATCGGCGAGTCGTTGTCGTCGGATAATTTACGCTTCGCGATTTCGCGTTTAATCTGTCAAAAGTAGATGTCGTGTACTAGTGCATGAGTATCGGGAGTGTCAATAGGCGATCGCCTTGGTCTATTGCTTTTTATTTCGTCGATATAAAAATTAAAGTTTCAGAAATAGTGCTCGCGCCTCGTTCGTGATTACGTTGCGGTTAGTCTTCTTCCTTGGAAGGTGCACACACCGAGAGATGATCGGCGAGTCGTTGTCGTCGGATAATTTACGCTTCGCGATTTCGCGTTTAATCTGT
>NW_012094750.1:0-371 GCF_000956235.1 Wasmannia auropunctata | reverse complement strand
GCGTGCGTGCGTGTGTGTGTGTGTGTGTTACACAGTGTGTTACATGAAATACGGTGGAAGTGACGAACCGCGGGGTTCTTATCTCAAATGTTTAAATAATCATAACTCTGCGAAAAAAAATCGTAGAAAGCTCGGCGACCTCGCGTTTGTCTCGTCTCGGAAAGCCCTTTCGAACGAGCCCTCACTCGACCCTACATTCCATTTAAGATTTTTTGACTCCCTCCTTCCCCCGCCCCCGGAGGTGTGGAGAAGGGTGTTTTTGTGGTTAAATAATAGACTTTGTGATCCCATTGTATCCCTATAAATTTCAATCCTATATTACAAACCATTCAAAAGTTATTTAGGTGGCCCCGGGACTTTTGGCGGGCACT
>NW_012094749.1:0-506 GCF_000956235.1 Wasmannia auropunctata | reverse complement strand
CGTGTGCTCTTCCGATCTATATGACGCTGTGGCTGCTGCACACATAAACCACGCAACGCCACAGACATGAAGGATTATTGATATATAGACATTACAAATGTTTCATTTTTACCCTGCGTAGTTCCATAGTGAAAATACGCAACAAGTTATGACTCCTGTACAGCGTGATGTCCGTCGCACACGATACGCAATACTCAATAATGCACATTTTTAAATTGAAAACATTGGTAAAGTATTATTGAATATCGCGCGTCGTGCGTGACAAATTCGCGCCGGTGTGTAGGAACCAGTAGTCCCAAAAACAATCGCGATTTTGCCTTCTTGTCGGCATTTCTCTTTTCTCGATTGCCGGTCCGCCGTCCGACCGCGCGATGCGCAAACAGACGGCGGCGACAGAATAGATCTTCGCAGGTAATATTATCAAAATGATCTAATTTTACTATAACTTTTCAGTACTTTATATTTTAATCTTTTTACTGTTCGTATTTTTCTATTTATTTTATTTT
>NW_012094748.1:0-388 GCF_000956235.1 Wasmannia auropunctata | reverse complement strand
CAAGCAAAGCCTACTATATCTACTAAATCTTCTAATTCTTATAAAAGCAAACAATCAGACAAGTCCGCTGTATCCTCTGCTATATTCACGACACCCTTACCTCCGCTTGCTCTAGAACAAGCAAAATCTTTAGGTAATTGTCGTACCGCCGATTCGACTTGTTCTGATAATGCTAATTTCACTGATTCGTGCATTGCTAAATCCTCAGCTCTTATAATCGACAATCCGAGAGACGATTCTATTAAGAAAACCGAAAATGCAAATTCTGAAAATAAAAGCTCGACTAATCTCGCTGTATCTTCTACTATATCCGCGGCGCCACTGCCTCCACTTGTCATAAGACAGGAAAATTCTTTAGGCAACCGCTGCAAAATCGCTGAATCGGCTC
>NW_012094747.1:0-307 GCF_000956235.1 Wasmannia auropunctata | reverse complement strand
TATATATACACTGCTCAAAAAATTATGGCATAGAAAAATTTTGAGCAAAAATTGGTCAACTTTGGTTAACGATAACTCCGCAAAAAATCATCGTAAAATGATGAACTTTTTTTTCAAATGAAAGCTTAAAATCTCTACTTTAAGATACTGTAAGTCGATTTTAAATTTAATGCACCTCTGTTGCTGTAAACTCTTAAATCTGAGAGCATGTTTGCCACACTGAAAATTGCAAAGTTTGAACAAGTGCACGGATTTGCTAAAATTTTTTCCGGGGATGTGGTTTCCAGCGTCATAAAGTTGAAATCTT
>NW_012094746.1:0-436 GCF_000956235.1 Wasmannia auropunctata | reverse complement strand
GTGTGCCTTGTCGACTCAGTTTATACGAAGTTATACGATATCGGTATTTAAAGTACCAAAAGATATAGCATTTAGGTTTTATTTTGAAGAAATAATAGATGTACCGCTTAGGTTTTATTGTTTAATTTTGTACACCTGTTTTTTGTTAAAAAGAAGATCATAAACATCAAATTTTGTTCGATAATAGATGTACCGCTTAGGTTTCATTGTTCAATTTTGTACAATAATAGATGTACCGCTTAGATTTTAGTGTTTAATTTTGTACACCTGTTTTTTGTTCGAAAAAGAAGATCATAAACATCAAATTTTGTTCGATAATGGATATACCGCTTAGGTCTCATTGTTCAATTTTGTACAACTGTTTTTTGTTCGAAAAGGAGATTATAAACATCAAATTTTGTTCGAGGAGCACGCTAACACTTGGCACCCTTTTTTT
>NW_012094745.1:0-414 GCF_000956235.1 Wasmannia auropunctata | reverse complement strand
TATCCCCTGTGTGCCTTGTCGACTCAGTTTATACGAAGTTATACGATCACCACGGAGATCTCCGCCGACGGTTTCTCCCCGCGCTCCGCGTTGCCGAGCATTTCTTGTTCGAGAACGTTGCCCTCGCTGTCTTGCATGTCGCCTGTGCGTGTGTGCGTTTCAGAATATATCTCGCCTGACCAGATTGATAAGGATTCTTCTAATAAGATTGATTATCAAACACATAAGTAGGATACTGTTACAGGTACTGTTACCGTTAAAATCTATAATTCGTTAAAACCCCGAAATCACTATTTAAAACTAAAATGGTTGATTAGCCATAAAATCAAAAGCCTATGTGGACAGTACAATTACAGACTTCGTTTCGCTCTGTAAAAAGAGGAAGGGGTTGGATCTCACTACGCGTGGAAAGTC
>NW_012094744.1:0-379 GCF_000956235.1 Wasmannia auropunctata | reverse complement strand
ATAAAAAATAAAAAAAAAAAAAAAAAAAAAAAAAAAAAAAAGGTTAAAGGTTAGGTTAGGTTAGGTTAGGTTAGGTTAGGTTAGGTTAGGTTAGGTTCCTGGCTCCCCCTCTCATGGACGCGGCCTTGCCGTGGCAGAGGGGCTCCCCCGAGGCCGCAGGAGGCCTCGGGGGCTAACGGCGTCCCTGTCCCGGGAGGTGTTCTCCCGGGCCGCTCACACCGGAACCCTACGGTCATGTCTCTGGGGACCGGGGGCCTTGGCTTCACCGCCCGGGCCGCGAGGATGTGGACCTCTATAAAAAACCACCCCCAATCCTGAGCTGTGGTACGCGGCGAAGGGATGCGTTGGCAGGGGGAAGTCCTGTCTAGCGACCAACTTC
>NW_012094743.1:12833-13325 GCF_000956235.1 Wasmannia auropunctata | reverse complement strand
CGCAGAATCGATCGTTATAGTGGGTAAAATGTCCACCCAGATAAAGAAAATTTTGTGCCAAGTTTTTATTTCTAAAAAGACCCGACACAAGTTTTCAAAAATATCACTAAGAGTATGTGATTTTTTTTTGATATTTTTTTTCTCCGCCAAATTTGAATTAATCTTTACAAAAAAAATCATGGTTACAAAGGCTATCCATGTACATAAGTTTGAATTTTGTTGTCGTTCTGTGCTGAAAATTCTGTTCTTAAAAAAATCCAGAATA
Source organism: Wasmannia auropunctata (assembly GCF_000956235.1). NCBI lineage: Eukaryota > Metazoa > Arthropoda > Insecta > Hymenoptera > Formicidae > Wasmannia > Wasmannia auropunctata. The sequence goes on along the minus strand of NW_012094743.1, from coordinate 13,060 downwards.
TTTTAAATCGCATTTTCTCTAGATCTAAAAAATTGGCCACTTTAAAAAAAATTCAGTAGATAAATCTTATGCCATATTATATTCGATATTTTTTTCAGATTTTTTTATTTGGTGGAACGTGGTGAAAAAAAATAAAAATCGGTTTTTTTCTTATTTTTTGGTCTTAAATGTATTTGGTTGACATATATTAAATAGTTTCTAAATATAATTAGATCGGAAGAGCACAC
>NW_012094743.1:0-302 GCF_000956235.1 Wasmannia auropunctata | reverse complement strand
CGAAACGCGAAAGTGTGAAGAAACGCGAGTGCACTTAAAAATAAATGTGTATGGCTAGTTGCCGTGAAACGCTTTGCGATTCCGAGTGACTACTCATCACGGTTGCTTGATAATTAACCGCGACAATTGATTTTCAGAAATAATTAATTCCGAGTGAAAGTTAAGTGCGGGAGTGACTAAGTCGTGTGAAAATTGCTTGAAAAAAAGTAAAAACGGCTTAGGCCTAAGGGAACCCCTGCGCAAAATTTTTTTTTGTAGCATAAGAACTTAGAAAATTCACAGAAAAGTAAATTTTCCGAAAC
>NW_012094742.1:0-855 GCF_000956235.1 Wasmannia auropunctata | reverse complement strand
GCGCCAGTAGACATCACTGGACTCCCGCACATTGTTGTGGTCACCGTGCAGGTCGTCAGTGTTGCCGGTAGCGACGTCGCGGGCGAGACGGATGTTCGTGTCTCGAATGGGCCCCCCGTTGGAGTACCACTCAGTGGCAGGCTGGGGGGCCTCGTGGGGGACGATCTCCTCGGGGGTGTTCTCTGCAGTGTTCTGCCCCCCACGATCCACGACGCCGCGTTGCCCGACATACGCAGCGCACTATTCGCGACCGGGACGTCAGTCGGCCGGCTATTCCCCATTGCCGGGGTGGAAAATGGCGTGCTGTTTCTGCCGGCCGACTGTCTAGTAAAGCTGAATGTCCCCCCCGCGCCGCCGGATACATTTGGCGTGCCCGCACCCCCAGATGACATGCAGGGGGTCGGGTGCGGGGGGACACGTCCCGGCCTGGCCGTGTCGCTGCTGCTGCTTTTCCCGCTCGACGCGCCGACCGCCCTCCGCGTGCTGGTGGTCCTCGCGGGCGGTCTCTTCGCTGCTCCCTCCCCGCTCTTTCTTGTAATTGCTGTTGTTAATGCAGATCCCCCCGCCGTCGATGGAATGTTTGGCGAGGGGTGGGGAGGAGCGCGCGCCGAGCTTGCCGCAGCCGATGACCTGTCGGGCAACCTTTGTACTCTTACCTGCAGCACTGGCGACCTAGTAACTGCGGCGGCTGTTGTCCTTGGCGGCCTTCTCATAGCGGCCAGCCTGCCTATTGGCCGATCCTCGATGGCCGGATCTCGTTGGCCATCTGCCAGCAGCGCTGACCTTGGTGATGACGCGGCGCTCTTCGCGACAGTTCTCCCGCGGGCCTGCACGGTGGTTGGTGAAGATGGCCGC
>NW_012094741.1:0-495 GCF_000956235.1 Wasmannia auropunctata | reverse complement strand
TGTATTCTCGCGTCGTCTGACAGAGATAGAAGCAATCGACGCTCGAGTGGCGGCCTATCGAGAAGTATTCTCTCACCGTGTCCTGCTTGTCGCACGCAACGTCGTCGAAGACGAAAATCGAGTTGGGAAGCGCCTCGTTCGGCGGAACGACATCGCTGCAGTTGGAGAACGTGAAGTAGCCAATCTCGTCGATCGATGTCAGCAATCGCTCGAGATACCAATACTTTGGCTGTTGCAATGATTTCGAGTAAACGTACACGTTTTCAAAACGCCGTGCGGACTCTCGAGTACGCTCACGAGCACGTTCGTTTTGCCGCAATTCGATGGACCGCACACGATCGCGCGTATGGTGTTTGGCAGCAGTTCGCCGTGCCGGCGCTCCGTCACGCCGACCCCCGTCGCTCGCGATCTCTCGTCGCAGTTCGTGACGCGTATCGCCAACGGTTGTCGCACGAATCTCATGGTTTCTTGCATACCTGAACTGCACCTGACCGT
>NW_012094740.1:0-394 GCF_000956235.1 Wasmannia auropunctata | reverse complement strand
AGTTTCTCTTATCGCATCTTGCTTGTCGCATGCCACGTCATCAAAGATAAAGATGGAATTTGGGAAGCGCTTTGTTTGGTGGGACGATGTCGCTGTTATTGGAAAAATGTATAATAGCCGATTTCTTCTATCGAGGTCAATAACTTTTCCAAGTATTGATATTTCGGTTGCTGCAATGATTTCGAGTACACGTACACGTTCTCGAAGCGTACACCGTGCGGACTCTCCAACAAGCTTATCAGCACGTTTGTCTTGCCACAGTTTGATGGGCCATAGATGATACCGCGTATAGAAATTGGTAGCATGTTTCCATGCTTACGTATCTTTTTATCAGTCATTAACCTTATCTTATCATCAAAATTTATCACTTTGATCGTCTGCGACTGTCGCACGA
>NW_012094739.1:0-349 GCF_000956235.1 Wasmannia auropunctata | reverse complement strand
GCTAAAGCTTTGATCTACAATAAATGTATTAAGCTTTAAGCTGTAAAAAATTGTTCAATCGTAGTTGATTAGTCTCTTCACATTTGACTGTGATTGGCCAATTTTTTACAACTTAAGGCTTATTCTATTGTAGATTGAGGCTAATGTTGCCCGATATAAAAAATAGTAAAGCTTTGATCTACAATAAATGTATTAAGCTTTAAGCTGTAAAAAATTGTTCAATCGTAGTTGATTAGTCTCTTCACATTTGACTGTGATTGGCCAATTTTTTACAACTTAAGGCTTATTCTATTGTAGATTGAGGCTAATGTTGCCCGATATAAAGTTACGAACATTTGTCCGAAAACGT
>NW_012094738.1:0-526 GCF_000956235.1 Wasmannia auropunctata | reverse complement strand
GGAGAGCCTACGGTGAGACGAACGTCGCTACTTTTTGTCAAGTCGCCAAGTTTCGCGAAGCGAGAGGGCCGTGCTAGAGTAAAGATTTCTTCAGCGTAGCGGCCGTGAGTGCCGTGTAAAATAGAGTTGCGAATATTACTTGTTCCGCGAACTAGAGATTGCACCGCCCGCTCGATTGCGCTAATTTCGAGTCATTAAGATTGTCGCCTTTGCGTTCGCCCTCGCCCGGCCGAGTCACCGCGTGTTTGTATCGTGTAATTGTAAGTCGCGAGAGCGCTCGTTTTGCCATTCTGTGTGTGTCGGATTTATTAGAGTCTCCGCGTGTCGTGAATTACATTCTGTGTCGAGAGCGTTAACTTTCTTGTATCGCGAAAAACGAGAATCGCCGTAGATCTCGGGCCACGTGCCCATGCACGCCGCGAACGCGTGAACCGCGTGCGCTCGCGCGCCGATTGCCGTCACCGCGCCGGCCGTATATCGGACGTTCGGATTGTCTCGGGCAAGTATTTTGACTTGTAATTTCCGA
>NW_012094737.1:0-500 GCF_000956235.1 Wasmannia auropunctata | reverse complement strand
ATATTTTTTGTCGAATGGAATCGCTGTTTTTTCAATCTGTTGCGCTACTTCTCTCGCGATCCCCCATGTCGGAAATGTTGCACAATCGATGTATCGACAACAACTAACTACGTTACAGTACCACAAAGTCATTAAATCTTTTTCTATAACGCCCACTGACAAGTGCGCTGTCCTTGTCTACCACTAGAAATCCATACTTTTGTTGCCAGCAATTGTGGCACAATTTACAGAATTCCTCGTAAGACATGTCGGTGTTTACGTGATCGTTGTACACATGTTTCAGATTTGTACCATCCTGTTTGAACAGGATCAAAAAATTCGAGTTGTCGCGTATAAGATGCTTCGGTATCTTTGCATAAGTCTGACAGAGATAGAAACTGTCAACGTCCGCGTGTCGACCCATTGCAAAGTATTCTCTTATCGCATCTTGCTTGTCGCATGCCACGTCATCAAAGATAAAGATGGAATTCAGAAGCGCTTCGTTTGATGGGACGATGTCG
>NW_012094736.1:0-905 GCF_000956235.1 Wasmannia auropunctata | reverse complement strand
ACTTTGACGACCAAAAAATTAATATTTTTTTATGACAAGTTTTTAAACAACCAGCTAAATTTACGTGAAATTGTCTAAATAATGGGGAACCGGAGTCGTTTGGCGCTATTTTGAGTAAAAGTCATTGATATTAAGACAAAAAGTACGAAATGGGTATCCGGATACCCGGTTATAGAGAGTAGGATTAAAAAAATAGTTTGCTATTTTGCGAAAAAAATCATTACTTTTTAAAATTATTTTTTTAAAAATAATTATCCGAAAGATTGAAAAAATCGTACGCTTAACTGAAGACAATTTTGTTGTGAACATTCTGTCCAAAAATCAAGTCATTCGGATAAAAATTGGCCGAGATATGCGAGCGCCCAGCTACGAAAACGTGGTTTCGAGAAAAACGCGTTTAAAGATTTACGCGGCCGGGCGTATATATCTGAACACGTGCTATTTTATTACATATTTACTATAGTTCCATTGTGAATTTCAACATAATATTTTAAGGACATATTTTCAAGACCTCAAACATTACAAAAATGCAAAAAAAATCGATTTTCTGAACTCGTCACAATGGTGTTTCCCCTTAAGGTAGGTTTTATTTAGATTTATAGAGGTTTTCCGCGATGGAGCGGAAGGAGATGAACAAAATTTTCGTCTTATAGAGGTTTTCGAATTGTAGAGGTTCGAGTTATCGAGGTTCCACTGTATATATAATTGTATACTTATTGTTAGTTATATATGGATATGTCCATATTTAATCTTAAATATATATATACAGGATGTCCCAGAACTGGCGTACCGCCAGGTACCAGCGTATTCTCCGTGAAATTCTAAGACGAAAAGTTCTTTATCAAAACGCGATCCGATGAATAGAATTTGAACGATAAGCTATTGAAGTTTACAAATGGGCGCGC
>NW_012094735.1:0-477 GCF_000956235.1 Wasmannia auropunctata | reverse complement strand
CAAATTTTGAAAGGATTAAACAAGGGAACTTAGAGCGCGCAGCGCAGTCGGCCGGAATAAACTACTTAATTTTTACATGTTAGAGTTAGCAACAAAATCGGAAATTGTTATATTTCAATAGGACAATGTTTGCAGATTGTTTTTACTATCGAATTCATGTGAGCAACAAATTTTGAAAGGATTAAACAAGGGAACTTAGAGCGCGCAGCGCAGTCGGCCGGAATAAACTACTTAATTTTTACATGTTAGAGTTAGCAACAAAATCGGAAATTGTTACCTTTCCATAGTACAATACTAGCAGATTATTTTTATACCAAACTCATGCGAGTAATAAATTCTGGGAGGATCGGGCAAGGGAACCGAGAGCGCAAGGCGTGGTCGGCTCGGATAAACTATTATCGGGATAAACTATATATCGGGACTTAAAACGCGCGGTGCGGTCGCCCAGGATAAACTATTTAATTTTAACATGTTAAA
>NW_012094734.1:0-467 GCF_000956235.1 Wasmannia auropunctata | reverse complement strand
GCGGCCTTCTCATAGCGGCCAGCCTGCCTATTGGCCGATCCTCGATGGCCGGATCTCGTTGGCCATCTGCCAGCAGCGCTGACCTTGGTGATGACGCGGCGCTCTTCGCGACAGTTCTCCCGCGGGCCTGCACGGTGGTTGGTGAAGATGGCCGCCTTGTCGTTGTGCCCGCGGTGACTGTCGCATATGAGGGGGACTCTGCTGTTGTTGATGGTGATGGCGGCCCTGGCGTAGGGGTGACCGTAGGAGCCACAATGGGTTGCCGCGGTTTTGCGGCACGACTCCGACTCACGCCAACCGTCCCCGTCGACGACGCGGCCGCGCGCGCCGATCGAGTACGCGCGCCCGCAATTACGCTCTCGCCGGTGTCGCTGTCGCCGCGAGTGCTCGGACCCGCCGCATCTCCTCCGGGAGTATCGTGCTCTTTTGCAAAATGCAGACGAACTACTTTCAGGGGGTATGCACCC
>NW_012094733.1:0-492 GCF_000956235.1 Wasmannia auropunctata | reverse complement strand
AGCCTGCAAAGATTGAATCAGCCAATTACACGAGGTGTCTTGTATACCTTTTACTGAAAAGAAATAAATGTAGAAACATTCAGCGCGTAAGAATGTACAATATCTTCAATATATCTTCAGAAGACCGTCGTAATGTTTATCATCATTTAATATTTTACTCATAGCCACAATAACGGTAACATATTAAAAATAAAGCGTTATGAAATCAATAGGTATAAATCAATCTTTAAATCATATAAAAATCATAATAAATCAATCTTAATTAAATCTACATCTAATTTGCGACACGGCTTATCCGAATAATAAATTACATTCTACTCGAATATTTCACAATCTTTAAATATTCAGCAATTCTCATCTGGACGTATACTTTGCCAAGTCATCAACACGCTTCTTATACCCGAATGTGAAATAACTTAACAATGCATGAAAACTGTTCGCTCTCATTAAGAATATCGACCAAAAACACATCAGAGCAATCGGAGACAATGG
>NW_012094732.1:0-358 GCF_000956235.1 Wasmannia auropunctata | reverse complement strand
TATCCCCTGTGTGCCTTGTCGACTCAGTTGTATGCTATACGAAGTTATTACGTTATATACCGAAACTAATGGGTGTGGTCTATTTTTCGCAAATGTTGCAGATATCGTTTGATTTCGCGACGTGATCTGCCATGCATTGGCGCTTGATCAAAATGCTTAATTGCATTTTTTAACATATGTTCGATGACCGCGAGACATTTAGATTGAAAGAGTATTATATTACGCGAATCTAATGTATCACAGCTGCCGTACATCGGCGCTTGTGCAAAAATGCTAAAGTGCATTTTTAACACGTTCGGTAATCTCACCGATATTTTGATTGTACCAGAAAAATCACGTATTACACAAAAGTATTATA
>NW_012094731.1:0-559 GCF_000956235.1 Wasmannia auropunctata | reverse complement strand
TTTCTTCCAGTCCGACGGTATTGTTCTCTCCTCCCATATCTGTTTCAATAGATCCACCAATCTCCTCCATAGCGATACCCCGGCATACCTCCACGCCTCCATCGGTATCCCGTCGATCCCCGCCGCTTTCTTTAATCCTGACTTTTTAACTGCCCTCCTAACTTCCTCTTCCTGTAATCCACTCTCTTCTGTCTTTGCTTCGTAACCTATCTCCTCTCCTTTCCTTTCCTCCTCGCTAAAATTCGTACCTCCTAATAGCTCCATAAAATACTCTCTCCATTCTTCTCTTCCAATGTTGTTTTCCACCCCTTGTTTTTTCCCTTTCTTTTTATTTATAAATTTCCATACCTCGACTTCTCTTTTCACTTTCTTCAGTTCCTCTTCTTCCTCTTCTCTTTTCTCCTTTTGTTTCCTTTCTAATAACTCCCTCAAGTCTTTCTTCTCCTCCAAAAATCTTTCTTTGCTTGCCAAACCTTTCCTCCAACTCTTGTACAATCTCTGAACTGCCCTCTTTTTTCTCGTGCAGCTCCTATCCCACAGATCGGAAGAGCACACGTCT
>NW_012094730.1:0-468 GCF_000956235.1 Wasmannia auropunctata | reverse complement strand
TCTTATCTCTCTTTCTTAAATTATAGTGAGCTGATTGGCTCTGGTAAGCCTGCTCTAAATTTTCCCTAACCCACGCGTATAACGACTGTATGGCTTTCATTCGGTCCGACCATTCTTCCGGTTCGCGCGGCTCTACCTCGCTAACGTTCTGACAGCGGCGGCGCAAAGACTGAGTGGGCTCCAACTCACAACCCAAGTTTAGGAACGCGGGTGACGTGCCGATTGACGAGTGGTGGGCGGTGTTGTACGCGAAACGGAAAGCGTTCAAATGTACGTCCCATTCCCTATGGTCTCGATCCAGGTAGGAGATGATCATCGTTTTTAGAACTCGATTGACCCGCTCCACGGGATTCGCTTGTGGGTGATACGGCGGTACCGTTGTATGAGTAATACCGTGCTCCCCCGCGAAATCCCGCAGCGTTCGATTAATAAACTCCGTCCCGTTATCGGTCAAGAGGAATTTCGGGG
>NW_012094729.1:0-310 GCF_000956235.1 Wasmannia auropunctata | reverse complement strand
GGGCAGGAGCCCTGTCTCGAGGGCAACCGACGACGATCGAGTGGACTCCTTCCACTCGATTCGTCTCCTGTCCGGAGGACCAGGCCACCGAGAGCCACACTACAACGAGGGACATCAGGATCTGGCGGTACACATCACCGAGGCACCACCGGGAGATACCACGAACCCCTGGACGCACTCCAGAGCCTTCGTCGGCAAGCGAGTGGGAGTCGCCTGTGAAAGCGGCTTTCCCGCAAGCAGCACCGGAAGCGCCGACGCCTCAGCCGATCCGGATCTCCCTTCCTCTGGAAGTAGTACCGCGACTCCTGCA
>NW_012094728.1:0-340 GCF_000956235.1 Wasmannia auropunctata | reverse complement strand
GGGATTTGATCGAGATACCTTCGAACATAAAGTTAGCGGATCCAGATTTTTACTTGCCGCGCCCCGTTGATTTATTGATCGGTGCAGGAGCCACGCTATCGCTATTTTCCATTGGGCAGATCAATTTGTCGCGAGAGGGGCATGACTTGTATCTGCAAAAGACGCGTTTGGGTTGGATTGTCGCGGGAAGCGCGGCGCCATCCGCCGCGTCGAACACCGGGACGTGTTATCTAACGAGATTAGAGGCTCAACTCGATAAATTTTGGGCATTGGAAGAAATACAGGCGAGTAAACCGCATTCCGCGGAAGAGATCGAATGCGAGGCGCATTTCGTAAGAAA
>NW_012094727.1:0-433 GCF_000956235.1 Wasmannia auropunctata | reverse complement strand
TCCAGAGTACGCTCTCCATGTCGAGGCTCATCTCTCCACGCGAGATCTCGTTGACCGCACTCAAGAAAATAAGCGACACTACGACGCGAGCAGTGGCACACAACGCGCACTGATAACGGATGCCGAATCAGCGAATCCGGCTCGAAGGACCAAAATGTTGCGTCGTGGTGGAAGCGAATGCGGACGATTGGATCGACAGATTGAGAGACGATTGAGCGAATAGACCTTTTATTTTAACAATTATAAGAGAAATTAACAAAAAAAGAGAATTACAATAATTATTTGGTAATCGCAAGTTCGCGGCACACGAACGGCAAGGTGACGGTGCGACGAAGCAACGCGAGCGACCGAAACCGAGAATACTGAGATCTTTTCTGAGAAAACTGAGAAAAGGACTGACTGGACTCCGGGCGGGAGCTCTGCCATTTATACT
>NW_012094726.1:0-672 GCF_000956235.1 Wasmannia auropunctata | reverse complement strand
CACGGTTGAGGTGCAGGCGAGCGGACCTCTCACTCGGGAGATCGGCGTGCAGACGGACGCCGCCCTGGAGGAGCTCGGCGGCGTATGGAGATGGACTCCCCGCAAGGGATGGGCCCCTGGCTTGCCCCGGCAGGACGCGACCATCATCCTGCCTTCCTCCCGTTGGGACCAGTGGGGGGCACCGGAACAGCCGCCAGAGGAGCCCGAACCCGAGACAAGCCGAGAGGAAGCGCCCCCGATGGAGCCAAGGATGCCGGAGCCGAGCTGCCGCCCCGAGATACCGCCGGAGGGAGCTCGCCACGTGAGGCGGTCGGAGGAGCCGCGCGAGAGAACTCCGCCGGAGAGCTGCCGCGGCGGAGGGCCGCCAGCGAAGACGGAGGACCTGCGGCGAGGGGAGCCGCGGAAAAGAAATCCCGGGCCCGCGAAAGGGTGGTCCGTACGCGCGAAAGGGCTGCTGGAACTGCGGCTCGTGGGAGCATAGATACTCCCAGTGCCCCGCTCCCCGGGCCGAGTCCTTCTGCTACGGTTGCGGAGAGGCGGGATATAGGCTGAAGGAATGCCCGAACTGCCGCGAGTGGTGGGACGGCCTAGGGCCGTACCACCCCGAACACGGGCACGACCGCCGCAGGGTGTAAAGTGCCGGCTGCCGAAGACGACGCTTGAGCGGACCCC
>NW_012094725.1:0-448 GCF_000956235.1 Wasmannia auropunctata | reverse complement strand
TATCCCCTGTGTGCCTTGTCGACTCAGTTGTATGCTATACGAAGTTATTACGTCAATCTTCTCGAGATCCTCGGTGGTCTGTTCCGCGACCTGTCTCTGATCGCCCTCGTCATTTTAACTAGTGAACGGCAAACCCGTCTCTTCTCTCCGATTGCGCCGCGCCGCTAGGAGAACCCGCCGTCGCCAAAATCGGGAAGCGCGGAGACTTCTAGATCAGGCTTACCAAGAGTGGCTAAGCTCTTTGGAGAACCAGGAGAACGCGGAGCCTGCAAGTCCATCATCGCCGGCCGTTCCTCCGGCTAATTCTCCTTCTCCGCTTCCCGAGGAAGTCTTTCTTCGGCCTCCTTTCGCGTCATCCCAACTAACGTACAGAATCTTTCCAGACACTCCTTCTCGGTCCCCGTCGCCAACATTCTCTCACCATCGCCTTCCTATTCACCGGAACCTT
>NW_012094724.1:0-494 GCF_000956235.1 Wasmannia auropunctata | reverse complement strand
GGTACCGTAGCGCGATTAGTCAACGTCGATATGTCATCTGGACAACACACAATGGACGCTAATATCAAGGATCGCGAGAAAATAGCGAAGCAGATCGCGAAAACAAGCGAGTCAATTCGCAAGAAGCATCGCGCTCTCAAAACTGGCAGAATAGACGAGGATATCGCGTTGGAGAGACGCTTCAAACCCATTGTCGAACCTCTGAAACAGAGTCGCCGAGCATGCCGCTGGCGAGGAATCGATCAAGAGAGAGGCCAACGCAGCAACGAGTGTCAAGAGAGAGGCCGACGCAGCGACGAGTGTCAAGAGAGCCGAGACCGACGCTGCGCCGAGTATCAAGAGGAAGAAGGAAAGCGTGGATAGCGATACCGAGGGTGACGACAAATGGTTCAGAGTCGCGTCAACGCCTAAGCAAACGCCGCGCAAAAAGCAAAAAAAATGGAACGTCGCGTTACCCACGCTCAGTTCTGTGTCAGTGATAGAACCGCCGGCGA
>NW_012094723.1:0-520 GCF_000956235.1 Wasmannia auropunctata | reverse complement strand
AAAAACACAGGCGTCCGTTGGAGATACCGCACAGTAGGACTTTAGGCGCTATCTACAAAGTTGCAGAGTCACGCCCGACAGCCATGTGCGGCAGCCCGCGCCCGTCACCTTCGCCCGAGCCCGCTTCACGTCCTCGGTGCCCACGCTCGCCGACCCGTCTTCGCTATACTTACAGTTCGCTGGCAATGGCGGCTCCACCGATGCACTGGGCACTTTTGTGACAAGACACTTGTCACAATGTGGCAAGACACTTGCCACAGAACACTTCGCACTCACTGTAACTCGCGGCGACTCACGACTGGGAACTTGACCAGTGCACTTACACTTCTTACACTTTTTGCACTTTCTGCACTGGTCTCGATACTTGTAAAATTTTCACTTTGCGACGCGTATATAGTAGAACGATATCGCTTCCCGGCTACGCGGCACTCACTCTCGGACTTACGAACTAACTCTGAGCTTTACGAACGCACCGATACAATCCCCGCGACGGGGCGCGCGCGCCACCCGTCGCGCCGCG
>NW_012094722.1:0-395 GCF_000956235.1 Wasmannia auropunctata | reverse complement strand
TATTTTTTAATATATATGTACCCTGTTATTTCTTCGACATTTTATTTCTCCATGAAAAAAAATTAGAGACAATTTTATTCCAAATCTTCTTATAATAAAATTGAATTTTTGAAAAATGCACAAAAAATCACTATATGTCGTATTAAAAAATACTATAATATATATCTACTATAGATATATCTATAGTAGATATATAATACTATAGATATATCTCAAAAGTTTATTTGATTGTATAAAAATATTATTTTTGAAAAATATGTTACGTTCTGATATGAAATTCGTGACTTTTAGATGATTACCTTTTATGTCATTATCACAAATTCTTCAGAGGTGTGTTGTAAGCTGTTATTCTAATAACGATGAGGTCATTGTTGCAAAAAACGACAATGACACAA
>NW_012094721.1:0-1493 GCF_000956235.1 Wasmannia auropunctata | reverse complement strand
TATTGTTAGTGACGTCATGAAATTTATAATGTAAATTTGTTAACGATTTGTCCCGAAAACTGTCGTACGTGTCACATCCAAAAACTCGATATTACATGTTCGGTTAATTATGCATTTTGTTTGTCTGGAAAAGGTATTGATCGGTATATGTGTGCTCGCAAAATTGTTTTCCTATAGCGGATACCCGTTGACGCGGGATCTTATTATAGCAGATAACTAATTATGCATAATGTACGTTACATTTGTTACAACGATATTTGCACGGCAATTTATGATCGTTGAATGTTGTCGCGATAATTTTTCCCGCGCGTTGAAAAAGCCGCGGCGGCAATTTTCTCCGGCCGTTTAATCATCCGAGCCCGTCGACACTTTTGGATGACAAATTATGGCGAGTGGTCGCCAACTCCAGCTCTGACCCCCTTCGTCTTCGTTATTCAGGCGAAATAACAAACCTTGGAAGGAAACGGACTTGGGAACGGCATCTCATTTGTATGTCTGTCCCTTCCGTCTCTTCTGGCTCTTTCCCCGTTTCTCGTATTACTCTACTGCCGTTTGTACGTTTGCATATTAATACTCTGTTGCCTCTGTGTCACGTATTTTCACTTAAAAACGTACATTACGCGAGCTTACAAACGAATGAAAAAAAAAACGATTTGCTAATAATTATAATAATCTTTTCGATGAAAATTTAGCTTTCCGCGTTTGGCCGGTAATTGTGCGACAACGATAGTGCATCGGGTTGCATACTAAAATTATTGTCGTGCAATATATATAGTTCGACGTTGAATCGATGTCGCGCGGTAATGGAATTGAATATTTAACCGGACGATATTGGTTTAGCTACCATCGGTTGTCGTTTATCTAGCCGTGTTAGCGGCGTAATAACGTCGTACAAAAGTCGGCGCTGTCATGTGGACGGCAGAGTGCTCGCCTTAGCTAAGTGATTACATTGCTTTTCGCATTGGCAATCTCGGCGGGAATAGAACGGGAAGGATACGTTTTGTGTTAAGTGCCGGATTTTACAACGGTTACATCTACGCCGCGCTACACGCAACGCAGATTAGCTGTCAACGTGTATCAATTTATAGGTCAATCAGCGCTGATTGTAATTCTACCAGAAGCCGTTTGTCATGGAGGACCAAACCCGGCTACACGCTTTCGATCATTCGTAATAATCACTCTTAAACATCGATAAAGCTATCATTATTGGCATATATTACGAAAATTATTTGCAAATATTCTTCACATGCGCATTTGTACGTGGTACAAAAAAAAAAGAGATTTATAATTGTATTATTACAAATATCTACAAATGTTAGTGTAAACGTGTATCATTATTTTTTTTTCTTTTTATGAAGAAATTGACATATCACGTTTTGATCTTGAAATAATTTGAATTTATTTCATTGCGATTAAATATTCCGAACGTTATTAATGTAGGGGAGTATAGCGTAATTTGATCAACTTAAGAAAAGATCGGAAGAGCACACGTC
>NW_012094720.1:0-1091 GCF_000956235.1 Wasmannia auropunctata | reverse complement strand
CTCTTTCCCTCTTTCTCTCCTTCGCATAATGCAGAACGGACCCATGAGCGAGGAAAAACCGTGTCCTCGTGTACAATGCGCTGAAGCGCAGGCTGCAGTTCCGCCCACTTCCGGGCCTTGAATGCATTCTCGACTCGTCTAACTACCCTTAGCAGTTAAGCCACGTGAAACGTGGAGACGTGTCCTTTTGCCGGTACAATTTTTTTTCCCCTCCCTCTTTCAGTCCGGTAAAAGTGTTCAACGCGCAGTGTACGATTACCAGATACTCGAAGCCGTGTATTTTCGTATAGCAGTCGGACGTCTCAAAAATGTCAGGTAGAGTATATTATACCGATCGCAACGCGGGGATGGTAAATTTTCTCCGGGACCATTATGCAAATCCCTCGCATTGTCTCAGATCGAACGGGAATGGATTTTTACGTCGCGACACCCTCGTTCCGCTTTCCGCAGTTTCTCCACGTTCGCGAATATAAACTTCGTGCTTTATATTACGTATAGTGTATTGCCGAGAGCTTCTTCCCGCCCACTAACGCCCACGAATCGTCGCAGGCGGAAAGCAAGTGAAACGTTTTTCTACCCTTACGCGATCTCTTCTCTATTCGAGGGTTTTTATTACGGTTACTCTCGAAGATTGTGTGCTCTCTCTCTCTCTCTCTCTCTCTCGTCGAGTCGGGCACACCCCGTAACACCCACTTCCCTTCCAGCTTGAATATGGGACACCGCGGACCGTAAGAAGTTAAACGGACGTATTATTTTCTGGAAAGGACACACGAGACCTTGGTTGTGGCGAACACGTGCGGCGTCGTGAGTGAAACAAAATGGGCACGTGCAGCCTACGGCGTCGTTCTCGAAAATTATGCGCACGATAACGGAGTGTGAACAAGCGATAACTACGACGTCGCTTCAAGTGCACGCGAACCGTGCGATCGTAACTACAAAGCTGCGCGGCTTATACAAAGGCCACGCTTCATCGCTATGCAAATTTAAATTATAATTACCATCGCTTACTAGGAGCTGAGTAACTTCTCTAACGATAAATATCCTCCTACATCAAGTCTAATTTAGTATTCCCCGGTGCTTTTGACGCACAT
>NW_012094719.1:0-1066 GCF_000956235.1 Wasmannia auropunctata | reverse complement strand
TGTGCTCTTTCTCTCTCTCTCTCTTTTTTATTCGACGCTAATCTACCAAGTTAATTGTGGAATTATAACAAATCTTAATCATTTCGCGATTAATTTCAAATACTGGAATTATGTGAGTTTTATTTGTTTCAATGTGTTTATAATAAAGTGGTTTTTCAAGTAATATAAATGCATGATATATAGTTTTGCCAACATTTGAGTGAGAGAGAGAGAGAGAGAGAGAGAGAGAGAGAGAGAGAGAGAAAATTGTTATAATACATAAATCAACTGCTGTAATATTGATTATAAGTAATTTAATTTAATAAAGCTCGTAGTTAAAGAGTATCTTGTGATTGTTGTCAAGAGCCAGTCCTGATTTAGGTCCGCGTTTAAGATACGATATCGTAGAATATGCTGAAAAATAAAAGTCCTCTTGCAGATAACCATTTATCAGTAAATGCCCTACAATAGCCTCTGCGGTTTCTCTCGTAAAGCTTGGCACGGGCACGTTAGAAACTCGCAACGATGAGGCTCCTTTACCATACCAAGCATCTATGAGTTTCAGTGCAGTCAATCGTGTTTCGCTTTGCACGGCTTTAGTCATAATTTGATACAATTGTCTGCAATAATGTGCTACGTCAGTCTCTTTTTGAACTCTAGGCTTCCTACAATAATCACACATCTCGGCGCAGTCGTTTTCCTTCCAATTTTCTTCAAAGTGAGTTGCTATCAAACTCCGTCTACAGGATGTTTGATCTAAGCAATACACCAATACTTTGTACAAGTTGTGCAGTCCGACTTTATCTTGAAATACCATGGTACTCAATTTAAATGTATCCGCTAATCTGTAGAGCATCAGACACACTGACTTTTTGCCGTCTCTACCCGCTCGACCGCTCTCCTGATAAAAATTTTCCATCGACTTTGAAATACAATGATGAATCACGAATCGTACATCCGGTTTGTCAATGCCTAATCCAAAAGCGATAGTCGCCACTACCGCTTGATATTTGCCCGACATCCATTTGGAATAGACTTCTGATCGGTAGTTGGCTTCGAGCATTGCGTGGTAGCATCCAACTTTGAT
>NW_012094718.1:0-1871 GCF_000956235.1 Wasmannia auropunctata | reverse complement strand
CAGCCGCTCAACGAAGTAAGCATAGTGTGCTCTTCGATCTCATCACGGAAAAACGGTAACAAATAATTTCGAGAAATGCAAGTTATCGACTTAACATACCTTTTTTTAGATAGGATTCTATAAATCCTCTAATAAATTCTCAAACTATTTCTTTAATAAAATCACAAATTATGTATGAATCTATTATTTTTACGTAAAAATATTCTGCATGAAATTTATGAAAATGCAGGTAATTGTCTATCAGAAAGTACAGATGTATCTTTTTGATAAAACAAAATCAGCGCGAACGAGCAATTTAATTATTCCCCGAAATTCAATTCAATCTGCAAGAGCTATATGCTTGTAAAAAAATATACAACAAAAATTTAATAATTCCAAAGATCTAGGACTAGAACTTCGTTTCTAGAATCCTTGACAAATTCTGTGATGAAAAAATGATCCAACGTTTTCAAAAATTAATGGAAGCAAACGAGGCCGGTCTCTAGTAATCCCTCTTTACACGCTTAATTTTCCCGTGCGCGTTTGATGTGTCATGAGTAATCTTCATTGAGGCGTGAAAAAGCATAGATTGCATCTATCACAACATGTGGCATATATTTTATCATTAATTTTACTTGGCAACTCGGTGGACACATATACACTCGCGTGTACGTGTGTGTTTGTGTGTGTGTATGTATGTATGCGATATATGTCAACACTGCCAAACCCAAGCGGCGCACTTCCGCTGACAGCACAGAGGACAAGTATAGACACGATGTACATTGATTAACAATTTGTAAAATATGTACACATATGCATACATATATATGTGTATATTCGATAAGAGTTGTTACTAGAGATATATATATATATATTGTATATAATATATATATATTTATATATATATGTATATGTATGTGTACCAAGGGTTGCGTTAAGTGGCTTTGCTGCGCACAACGCGGCCAATTGACAACGCGATCCTCTCCTAGTTCCTCGAGGTCGAAGGGGAAACGTCCCCCGAGAGCCGCGATCGAGCGTAATACTAACCGTCGTGTTTTCCTCCACAAACAATGGCTGCTCCATTTTGTCGGACGCCTTCTTCTCGGTGATCGCTTTCGTGATTACCGTCATGTTCGCGGCCTTTAAATTCACACTGCGGACACGTTGACAAGATGATCGGGTTTCGGCTGTCGCCAGTCGTGATAACCCGTTTATCGGAGGGCAAATAGGCTTCCTCGAAGCCGAGGACGCGGAACCTCGAGATCGTCAGAGATCGTGTGTCCGACGTACGCAATCTCGCGGTCAACTCGGAGCGACTGCGTCAGTGTTGGGAAGATTCGAGGGATAAATCCTCCGGAGCGCAGCGCTATACGCATGCATAGGCTACGTCACTGACCACGTGACTGTTCGACATACTCGTGCCCTGATACCGTTCGAAGTGATTCCTCGGAACCCGTAAAAATTAGATTTTTTATTATCATTCTTTTTATATTAATACGCAATATATTAAACGCTCTATTAAGCATATATTAATATTGAATGTATAATAACATTTTTAGAAATTATAATTAATTATACATAATTGCATTTTATATATAGTATGATCACATCGACGAGATGACAATATCTTATAGGAGTTAGCAATTACAAAAATTTAAGCAATTAGCCAATAATATATTAATTTTCTGATTATTATTAGACCAATGTTTTTTAAACATGCGTATTTATTTACAACTTGCTAATAATTAATTTATTTAAAACAATTAAAACTGCATTTTTATAATTACCTATCTATAATTGATTACCTACAATAATGATGGTAAGGAAAGAAAAAAAATTGTAATTTGGCGACAATATATATGTATATATATATATATATATATATATATATA
>NW_012094717.1:0-1244 GCF_000956235.1 Wasmannia auropunctata | reverse complement strand
CTTGCCAGCCCGCTCAGAGATGTGTATAAGAGACAGCGCTCCGCGCGCGCTATTTAACTGCACTTTTTACTTTTTACTATTAATTTACTATAATTATACATAAACCTCAATACATATAATAACTGTCAAAAATCAATGCAATGACAGCCACTCACGAAGTTAGCGCAACGAGAAAACCAATCAGCGTCACGGAAAACAAAACTTCGAGAGATGAGAGTATCGATGTCATGCCTTTTTTTAGATAGAAAACAATAATAATAATAAACTTTATTGCTATTGCACAATATTGTTAAAAATATAGAGAAATAAAATGAGACAGTTACAAAAGACGGAGTAGTCAATAATGCGCAAAAGATGAGGCGTCAGGAAGACTTTTTGTTATGAAGCATGTTAAGACAAATTAAGGTGCAAAAGAAACATAAATAAGCACACACGTACATACATTTACACACTCAACAATACTTGCGTGTAATGAAACTGACACATGCAAAATTGACTGCGAACGCAATGCGGTTTAATTAAAACGAGAAATATAGCAACAAGGTATTGGTCTGACAAGAAAACCGGCGACACGATAAAACCAGTATCCACAATACGAAAAGAAGATAAAGTTTCGGCAAGTATTTAATTAAGAAGCTAGGAGATAATTTATTGTAATATTTGACAATGAAAGAAAATGAAAGAAAATAAAAGAAAACGCAATGAAAGAAAATGCGACTCGGAATTTAATAGAATGATGAGAAGAGAAAAATAGAAAGTTGTAGTAGATGTCTAAGGTGCTTTTGAAGAATGGACCTCGGAGTTCCGAGTTGCGAAAGAATGCTCTTCAAATGCAGGAGATGCCGAAAGTTAAGAAAAATATTGGGAGAAAACTGAAAACAATACAACACAAATGGAAAATGAAGCATTAGTTAATATACATTTAATCATCTGGAGCTTCGATAAAGAGCAAGTCAAATATGGTCAAATTTGCGGATACAATAGGAGAAATGTAGACAAGAATTTTGAACGTATTGAATGCAATTTAATACTTGCTGACTAATTGTAAGAACTGGAATATATTAGAGTCCTAGATTATCAGAGAAACGCGACCGGTGTTACGAGTCCTGATTGGACTCGCAAATGGCCAATCATAAGATTGATTTATCGGTATTATAAATGACTGCCGAATGAATCAATCTTATGATTGGCCATTCGACGCCATTTTTAATATTTTCTAGTACTTTTGCGATACTGCCATAAGA
>NW_012094716.1:0-753 GCF_000956235.1 Wasmannia auropunctata | reverse complement strand
ATAAATCGTAGATAGATCCTTTATATTATTGACTATTTATAATATATTATATAATAAATTGAGCGATATACTATATCTCATTTTTTGGTGTAAAAACGTTTTACCATATCTCTTCAACTTTTCACGAGTCATCTCAGAGATATGCTGTAATATGTAACATTAATCCTATCCTCTCGTGCTATTCTTAAAGCCATCAGGCAGAGCAATTTATTACCACGTCCGAAACACGTTAGAGGAAATGCTCCAAAGAAAGTGTTAACAAATATACGCGCGTACAGGACCACTCGTCACAGCGTCGCTCCCGCACGTGATTAACGACTCGTTAAATATTAACGAGGTAGCGACATTTTTCGCCACAGGAGAGCTCCCGCCGTGTAATTACCGAAAGTTTCGACACGACGCGACGCGCTCCTTCACAGAGTGCGGGATTCTTGGCTGCGAGAAGGCGCCTTCATCGAGGCGTCGTTTGAACTTTGTACAAAGAGCCATGAAGCAAATCGTCTAGACGATACATGTGTCGACGGAGGTGTCGACGAAAGGATACGGTGACGTCGCCGTGAAATTACGGAGCGAGGCAGAAGATATAGAGACGGGGAGACAAATAGAGTAAAGAATCGATAGACAATTAGATAGCTACATTCGTGTGCGTCTGTATAGATCGATAGTGACTAGGAGAATGAGAGAGAGAGAGAGAGAGAGAGAGAGAGAGAGAGAGAGAGCGGGGAGAGTCTGACGATTCTCTGACGAATGCGT
>NW_012094715.1:0-7397 GCF_000956235.1 Wasmannia auropunctata | reverse complement strand
ATAAATTCTATATGAATTTTTCTGAAATTCATGTACAGTCATTAAACTGCGCGCCAATTAAATGTTCGGACTTGAAACGCAATTATTAGTTGAGGCTGGAATAAAAATATCATATTGATCTTCCTAATCAATCGATACTTATAAGCATCTTAAAATACTGAAAAGAACTGATTGCGAAAAATATTAGCCAGGATTTGAACCTGGGACTTCCCGACTTTCCGGGGCGGGCGTCTTAACCAGCTCAACCACCGAGGTATGTGTAAATTTTTAAAACAAGATTTAAATATAAATTTATATATATGTTTATAAAATGTATGTGTGTGTGTGTGTGTGTGTGTGTGTGTGTGTGTGTGTGTGTGTACATGTATATAAATTAAAATAACTATCTTACGTTTTATTTACATGTATATAGATAATCTTGTTTAAGACAAAATATAGTAATTTTTATTCGCAATAAAAATTAAATAAAATTCAATAGAGTTAAAACAAATTTTGTCTCATTATTAAAGAGATCGTAATTTTCTTCTTACAAATACAAAATTATTTGAAGCTTAATGCTCTTATCTGTAAAACAAATTCTAGGAGGAACGATCAGAAGTCCGATGGTAACCGCTATACCCGGCATAATTGTAACGACTGCTCTCCATGAGACCGTAAAGATTTCTGCTAAATAAATTACAACAGGAAGTATAGTAAGATCAGTAGCAATTCTTGAAAATTTCCAAATAATTCCTAATTAATACTAATTGTTCTCATTTGCCTTGTTATTAAGCCAATAGCCAGTTTTAAAGAAAAATCTGTTTTCTTTTTTACATCAATAAAAATTGCGTTTATAACTATAATGTTTGTAAAACATGCTTACATGTATATACCCATTATGTATATTAATAATTTAATCACTTAACGAATAGTTTTACGGAACAATACACAAATGTAAGCTGTAATTGTATACTAAAATCGTTTACAGTTCAAGACGTTAATATAAAAAAAAATTTTCAACAGGTATTCTTAGAATTATAATTTATAAAAGGTACCTCCACTGCACATTTAAAGTTATCGAAGATACGTTACTAGATAATGTCGGAAGTAAGGAAAGGGGGAGGGGACAAATAGTGTCACTATGTGTAAATTTCTTTTTTTTCCCACGTCTATTTTATCACTATTCGTTAATAGAAATACAGTTCTCAAGCATCTAATCATCTTCTGAAAAAGCCGTAAAAATCAAAAGCTAAATATAGCTAACGGAAAAGTTTAAAATTTTGCAGTCCTGAAATAAGATAAAATCTCGATCTTTTTTTAATATTTCAAGTTATATTTTAATTGCTGAATTGCGTTGAATGAGATCTAACTTATTTTATGCCATACGGTACCTTTTTCCTCTATTTCGAAATAATTCTTATGCTTGTATATTAATTTTATTTCTCTCAGTAAAGTTTTAAAGGAAAAAGTAGCTGCTGGGGCAAATAATGAAAATGTCAAAAAGCTTTTTTAATATTTGAATATATGATTTTTCTAATTTATTTGGGATAATATGAAATTAGTTACAAGGTAAGATCCAGAATAAATGTGATTTTTAATAAGGAATACTAGCAAATAATGTTATTACTATTATTTATCAATAAATAAAAATTTATATGTAGTAAAGTATAGAAATTAATATAAATTATCTTATATAACTAAAATATCAAAAAAAAGATCAATTAAGGGTTAAGAATTATGTATTTTGTAATTGTTCCATAGGGTGTCACTATTAACCCATAGGGTGGGGCAAACAAATATAGGTTTCAGTTTTTGTAAAAATTTAGCCCGTATACATGACTTATGGAAACTCTAATTAAGTTTTTTATATACTTATTTGAAAGTGGAAAGTACTCTTTTAGTGAAAAATCATACCTTGTAAACTTGAAATTAGCTTGTAGGGGAGAGAGGAAAAAATCTGTCACTATTTGTCCCCCCCTTTCCCTTACTATTTCTTTATACATTTTCTAAAGTGCTATTGATAAGAAATAACAGGTAGATCATGAATTAGCTGAGACAAACCCATTTTATTAACAAACTGATTGCATTGGTATTGTAAGTACATTACCGTTTACTACTGTCAGAATCTTTGGACTATTTATTTGTCAGAAATATAGTTAAATATTTGTGTATCGAAATTTATATGTTACTTAAACATTATATAAGTATTTATTTACAAGTTTTATGTATGTATTGCACCTATATATACTTTCATTTTCATGTAATATACAATTGGTAATTTTTAATTATGAATACTTTTTCTTAAATAGTAATATAATTTTTCTAACAGCTCCAATATTTCATAAAATTGCAAAAATTCTTGAAAAATAAAAAATGTCTGTATAGATATGTATGTTTTTCTAAAACAATAACCGTTTATTTAAAATGGGTAACATTTTAAGGACAAAAAATGATAAAACATTTAAATAAAACATGTAAAAAAAGATATGTAGAACAATTTGAATAACGATCTTACTTCCACATATTATATGTTCAATTTTATTTGTAACATTCGGTTTGTTGTATCTATACATACATTTACGATTTTCTTTATGCGTTAACATAAGTTTACTGTTAAGTTTAAGATCAGCACTTAACATAATAGACTAAAATATTATTTCAAAAAAACAGCATTACTAACGCACGTAAAATCCTCCTTGGTATGATCAATTCGCATAGAGATCAAACAATGATATCCTTCACATAAAAAGTCAGATCGTAAATTTAAATTTCTGTGCTTCATAGCAGTAAGAAAGACAAGGTCGTTGCGTTATTACAAATTTAAGCCATATTATAGGATATATTTCGCATAGGAACTGGTGACAAGAGTCAAGTAATAATTCTCACTCGATTGTGATTTTATACAAATTTAACGAGACTAAGCTATCTTATGATTGAACGTCAAAAGCGTTAATAATGCTGTTTTTTAAAATAATATTTTAGTTTATGTGCGACATTTTTATATAATGTAATAGCGTTTATTTAACATTGATAATAATCGCGCATAATGGTTGAAATATCTGTTTCCAATTTGTATATTTAAATTTTAGCATTAAACAACTTGCTTGACTCGTGGCCCCTATAATTGTTATCGTATTAATTTTATATTATTATAAAGCCTTTTATACCTTTTGACTTATTACAAACGTAATTATTTGCTTTAATCGACATTTATACATTTACACAACTTTATATTAAAATATTGGTGAGCCTGTGCTTTGAATATCGGTGGGATTTTATCCGCCAACCGCGCTGAAGTTGGTCGCGAGTAACGAAACGAGAAGATAAAGAGACAGATAAACAGCGGCATTGCGAAGTTGTCTCACAATCAGAGCTGTCTAACTGTTGTTTTACCGCGAAATATTTCATTGTAATTGTAGTTCTGTTTAGTAGTGCATTAAAGTATCGTGTATTATAATCTTTGATGTGGTCTTCCTTTCGACGTGTGCGCGAGCTTACGTTCCTCGAGCGTAACAATATTAATTATTTTAATATATTATATATAAAATAATTAATATAAAAATGTAATTATATAATAAAAAAAATAATAAACATAAAATTTATTCTTATTTCTGTACTCATAAATTATTTGTTTATAAAGTTTGTATATATAATATAGTATCTGTAAATTTTTATTTTTTGTATATATACAACTGTGCCTAATGTTCATAGGTTTTTGAAACAGAAAGCATACAATGAACGATAATATAAGTTGCAATATGGACGTTATCATTAAGTGTTCCGTTGCGCAATAAAAATGGGAATGTTTGTGATGATAAGCTATAATTATCCTAGATAACTGTAATATTGAGCAAAATTAGTGTAAAATATCAAAATATTTTTATAAAATATTTAAAGAACATAAAAGCCGCAAAGATGGAGAATGATAAAATAATTAAAAGAAGTAAAACGTATATACGATGGGATATGAATGTATATGTATAGTTTTTATATGATGAAAATGATAGACATGATTTGAATTTAATGACTCGGATTCTCTATTCTATTAAACAATTTAATTGCATTATTACTAGCACTGTATTTTATTATTATTAAGATTTTATTATTAGTTTTTAGATTATGTAGCTTCTTTATCGAAAGTACTGTAGATATCTAGATATTTGTGTATTGTAAATTGGAACTCTCTGTTTGATAATTTTCATCTACAAAAGTGATTGGTATATCTAAAATATCGTGTGTATTTAAAAATAAGTAGATGTTAAATTATGTAATATTAAATCAGTTGCCTGAAATATAATTGCTTGCTTTTAATCAATATATTTATACAACTTTTTAATAAAATTTAATTATTATAATAATTATTAATTACTTAATATAATACTAGATATATGACTATGCTATAGATATATAAAATAATTAACATAAAAATTATATTATAATGTCGAAAAAAATAATAAATACAAAATCATGTGATTATTTTTGTTTTTTAATTATTTGTTCATAAAGAATGGAACGCAAAATTGGGGACTTTTGAGAACTGCAAGGCGATCGAATAAATCATATGTATTTTTACGTATTTTGAGTTGTAAAATCCAAAAATAACAAAATGAAAATTATGCCTGTAACGGAGAAAACATAAAAGAAAATGAGAAAAGAACGTGAAATTGTTAAAACTTCCGGACATAATTTTCTTACGTTTTTTCTTGTGTATTTTGAGTCACAAAATACACAATCTCGAACCAACTATCTCGAGATATTCAAAATATATATAGAGTGCAAAAAGTTCTAGGTTAGCAAAACGCTAGTCGCAAGTGAGGATGGCGAATGAGAGGGGTGTGTATGTGTGTTTGTGCGCGCACGCGCATATATAAACACGCACACATACAATGTGCAATATCCGATCGCCAATCTCCCTGTAGTGCACATCGGGCCTATCGTACATGAGAAAAATACAAGAGTTACTTCAAAATACTGTAACTTTAATTGTGAAATAAAATCGTAGCAACTTGCTTTCTTTAAAATTAAAAAGAAATGTTCGAACTTTATGACGCTATAAACGACATCCCCGAGGAAAATTTTAACAAGTTTGTGCATTCTGTCAAACTTTGCAATTTTCAATATGGCAAACATGCTCTCAGGTTTAAGTTACAGTAGGAGTACACTGAATTTATAATTCGATACAAAGTATAATTAAAGTAAAGATTTTAAGCTTTAATTTAAAAAAAAAACGTTTATGATCTTACGATGATTTTTCACGGAGTTATTGTTAGCCAAAGTTGGCCAATTTTTGCCCATAATTTTTTTATGTCATAATTTTTTGAGTAGAATATATAAAATGATTAATATAAAAATTAAATTATGGTAATGTTGAAAAAAAAAAAATATATAAAATCATGTGATTACTTTCATTTCTTGTTATAAATTACTTATTTACACATTTTGTATGTATATGACGTCTATAAATGCATTTTAATTTTTTGCATACATTAGGCAAAAGTGCCGTGTATTAGTTTTTAAAACGGGAAGCACACAAATAACGATATTATAGATTGTAATGTGCATGTTATCATTGCCACGTGCCGGCCTGTTCCATTGTGAAATAAAAAATGGGACCTTTTGCGACGTTGCACTCTAATTATCTTAATGATAGCAATATTTAGCAAAATTATATTTGTTATCGTAAAATAAAGTATCCAATTATATTCTTACGAAACATAAACATTTATAGTATACAATGGCCGCAAAGATGGACAATGATAAAAAAAAATACGATCTATACGTTGCATTATGTCGTACTTCGAAGATGAAGAGAGAATGACGTAATAAAAAATGATATAAGAATACAGAGGAATCTGCTTGTCGCGGTTGATGTAGGAACCTTTAGAAAGGATTTTGAGGAAGGTGTCAAATTGAAAAGTTTAAATTTTAATAGGACTATTCTTCTATTCTTTACACGAATTTTAATCTTTCAGTTGCTCATTGAAGGGTTTAGTTTTAATTCAGCTCTGCATGCCCATAATATCATTTTTGGGTTCTACAACTATAATTTATTGATGAATCATTTTCTCTTATACATCAATTTTTGGGTATACAGTTCGTTATGATGGTGAGTCGTTTCCTTCACCATTACAGATTTTATTTAATTGGTCATTGGTGAGTTCAGTTTGAGTTTGAGAGTCACCTAAAGTTTGGGAGGTGTACAATTCGTTACTTCTTTTTAAAAAATCGATATTTTTTTGATTATTTTCGTTTTTTGCGACTTTTCTTTTATTAGAAGAACGTGAGGTTTTCGACTCAATTTAATATTTAAAAGTTGACAATATGGCAAACATACTTTTATTGTTTTTTAGGATAAGACAGTATTTCGTACCTCAATGAATTTTGTTTTTATAAATATGTGGCAATTGTACATTTATTAAATGAAGAATATATGTGTTTTATAGACAGTGTTTACTTATTAATTTTTTCCCGTGAAAATCTGAAGTTTAAACACGTTTTGGTATCGAATTTATTGTCGCGGACTATAGATGTACATGTGAGCAAACGTAATCTTATCTGTTTCCGGAATCTCATTATTTAAAAGATTCCTCAGGTTGAATCAGACATGTCTTCTTTGTACGCTATACACTTGTCAGCGCGTAGGAGATCTCTTCTGCATACGTCCACAGCTATATATTCATATATGGGACCTACAGTCTTACGCTGGTTTTGAACGGTCTTTAGATAAGACTTTCCTAGGCAGAGTTACTCTCGGTGATTTGCCTTTGCTTTTCGAGAGGTGGCGATCGCTTTCAAATCAATCAAAATCGATTCCGAATTCAGAGTTATATTGTTCTGGATGGTTTTGAATCTTTAGCACAGAAAGTTGACGCGCAGCTTTCGCGCCACAATCGCCACAAGCAATTTATATTACTTAAACTAAATTTACCTGAAAAAACAGACAATAATTTCGTTGGGCTTACATATTCATCGCTCGATAATCATTAATATTTGTTTCTGTTTACATACTTCATTTTAAGAGATTCTGTCGGATATTCCCGAAACAGAGAAATCATAGAGTCCGCCCGACGCGCGACGATATTATCTGATATATTATTATTTTTCGCAAAAGATATATGTATATATAAGGAATCTCAATTATTGTTATTAATATTTCTGTGTTATATTTTATTATGCTTAGACTAAATTCAGTTGCAACACAAAAAATGTTTATTATATTAGAAAAAAGCGTTATATTTACAAGTACTTTTAAATAGTTAAATTGCACTTAACGCAAAAAATAATGTATTTATAATTGTTTTATTTTATCAAGCGCTGCGGTAGCGGCGCGACGCCAAGTATATAATATTATAAAAGTCGGGTGATGACTTGTGAGTATACGGCACTGGCACTGCGCTACCAGATCGGAAGAGCACACG
>NW_012094714.1:0-606 GCF_000956235.1 Wasmannia auropunctata | reverse complement strand
TGTGCTCTTCCGATCTGCATAACGCATAAAACATAAAGCACAAGAAAATCAACCAATCTGAGGCCTTCATTTCATACTCTGATTGATTGATTCTCTTATGCCTTACGTCTTATGCGTTATGTAGCGTTATGCAAAAAGTCTGTGTCTCGGCCTTAATTGTTACAGGAGGACACTGAGATCCCGCGATCTATTTTTATCTCACCCGGGGAGAAACAAATGATCGTTTTCCTCGATCTTCCGAATTGAAAACAAATTTGTTCGCCGCGGGAATAAAAGGGGGAAATGTCCAGACGCGCGGACGCGGATCGATGCGACGCGTTAGCTTTTTAACTGGCACGAAGGGCGCGTTCGAAGTGAAAGGAAAAGTCGGCGCGATCGATAGCGTCTGCGGTGTTACTAATTAGCACGAAGGGCGCTCTCTCGGAACGAAAGGAAAAGCCGACGCGCGCGATCGATGCGTCCTTGATTTTCTCGACTGAAATAAAGAGCGCTCGTAAGACAAGAAAAAGAGCGAACATATTCGCGCCACGATCTATTTTGCCCGCGGTACTTCCGATCCGAGAGCGAAATCCCGCGCGATCCGATAGTATCGCGATAAAAAATGTA
>NW_012094713.1:0-595 GCF_000956235.1 Wasmannia auropunctata | reverse complement strand
GAGAGAGAGAGAGGGGGGGGGAGAGAGAGACGAGAGTAGCCTCCGGGTAAAACTAATGAGCCGCGTAGAACGCGGAAACGATTTCCGCGGCCTAATTCGGCGGCAGTTCATGGTGGCCGCGGTAACGTATAAAAATGAGAAGGAGCATGTTAGGAGATGAGACTCGATGGTGTGATAACGTGCAGCCGCATTGCGGCACACGACCCACCATGCTTCGGGGCCGGCTGCGTCGCCGAAGCGGCCGTACGGATTTCTCTCCCGCGCGCGCCTTGAGCCTCTCTCTTCCCCCGGTCGTGCTAATATTACTACCACTATCGCGAGCCACCCCCACTGCGTCACTCACTTCGCACAACCCACTGCCGTAACGATAGAGAATCTCCCACGTCTGACCCGAGATGTGCCCCCTCTAAATGTGCGGAACGCGCCGCAATTGGGATACGGTAGGATTGATGCCTCGCGTTAAAAATGCATTTTGCAAGATGGATTTCTCGATGGTAAAATCTCGTTTATTCACGCGATCCCTCTCGAGAAATCGTTCTACGATAGCGAAGTATATATGCTGTCTCTTATACACATCTCTGAGCGGGCTGGCAAG
>NW_012094712.1:0-529 GCF_000956235.1 Wasmannia auropunctata | reverse complement strand
TGTTGTCCTGGTTTCTCCCTCCCGTGAGCGTCGCAACAATGTTGAAGGCAGAAGAGCGAGTCGTTTAGATAATATTTCGGAGATAATTGAAGCTGAATTCACTCACGTATGACCTAAAGAAACAGCAACTTGTGACCCTACTCAGCGAAGATCCCCGATATATTTTTCATAAGAAAGCGATAAAAATAATAATTTTTTTTTAACTTAATTATCGATTTCTATTTTAAATTGAGAATTTATTTTAGTTAATGTCCCGGAGATTATTGAACTAAAACTTTGATCTTAAGACAGTGATAAGAAATAATTTCATTTCAATAGTTAATAATCGATTCTAATCTACTTTTTAGATCGTTGGAATTTATCGAGCTATTATTACTTGATGACAGAGAAACGGTCTTATTAAGGATGCCACTGCGATATAGGCAATTCTCGTAAACGTTTTTAAATCATTTCTGATCGTTATATCCTTTTGAATTTATGCGAGATGACCTTTATGGATGAATATTCATGTTTGAAGGAGTAGTTAATG
>NW_012094711.1:0-465 GCF_000956235.1 Wasmannia auropunctata | reverse complement strand
TTCCGGTAGTTTGTTATAATAATCGTATGCATTATAGCCTCTTCTTTTTAGAGCCTCCACTTCCTCTACTGTCATACCAAAAATGAAGATGTTCTCATTACCCATTTCCTCCGCCATTTCTACATTTGCTCCATCCAAGGTACCAATGGTCAATGAGCCGTTCAACTAAAAATAATGTAAGGTTCCATTATCTAAATGAACCAAATTTTATAACAAAAATAATAACTACAATTAAATATTTAATTGATTTAATACACTGTATTCAACAAATTAAATAAAATCACAGAAAATAATTAAAATTATTCGTAGTTTTACGTATACCAAATAAGTTTATTATCGAATAAAATAAAAAATTAGCAAAATATTATATAATTTTCGATATACTAAAGCCTTTAGTAAACCAAATAAAATTATTATAAATAATTGCAATAATCTTTGTTTGCTCGTATGCCGTCTTCTGCTTGA
>NW_012094710.1:0-411 GCF_000956235.1 Wasmannia auropunctata | reverse complement strand
CGGGTGCGTTCGGGGAGCACGCTATTTGCGCTTACATAATACGATTTAACTGAACTTCAGATGTCTTCGCCGACAGTCATCTAAACAGTCGATTTCGTGCTATGTGGATAACATGTGTTTCTTGAACTAAAGGTAATGTTTTATATATTTTTTCATATCTACTTACATATAAATATATAAAAAATTCAAGCAGAATACAAATTTTTATATCAAAATTGTTGACCAGTGTCATTACCTTATCAATTTAAAGTATTTAAATAATTAAAAGTAACTACATTTTATATAAAAACTTTTCTTGCATACAAAATAAAACATGTAAAAAAAATTTAGTTCAATG
This sequence comes from Wasmannia auropunctata, assembly GCF_000956235.1. NCBI lineage: Eukaryota > Metazoa > Arthropoda > Insecta > Hymenoptera > Formicidae > Wasmannia > Wasmannia auropunctata. The sequence goes on along the minus strand of NW_012094710.1, from coordinate 74 downwards.
TATAATACCAAATAGAGATTTAAAAGCGAAAAAGTATTTTTAATTATAATATAATATAATTGTAGTGGAAGATT
>NW_012094709.1:0-384 GCF_000956235.1 Wasmannia auropunctata | reverse complement strand
CGTGTGCTCTTCCGATCTTTTCAATAAAGCGAATTCGCGACGCAAAAAATTTCAAATAATTGGAAACGTGCTGCGTGCGGTGCTACGAACAGTTTCACACTATCTCCCATACTTTTTTTCGCGGATCAATTATAGAAATTTTTACACCATCAGAGAAATATCAGAAATAGAAGAACCGCATATTTTTCGGATTATATAACATTTAGATTAATTTGTTCCAATTTCTATTTGTATGCTTAAATTTCGAATATGGAGCAATTTGAAGCAACGCAATCGCCAATTATAAAATTAATTAAACTCTATTGTTGTGGAAAAACGCCTATTATTGTATTCCTATTATTTACAATATTGCAATTCATATTGATAGAGTACAGGATATAGAAT
>NW_012094708.1:0-371 GCF_000956235.1 Wasmannia auropunctata | reverse complement strand
CGTGAATTTATTTATATGTATAATTCCGTCTTCTAGATCGTACTGAATACCATTAGGAGAATGATATGTGGAGGACATTAAATTGTTACAAAATTCGCTAATGTGGGAATATACTACACAGAAGGTTTATGACGGGAAGTCAACACGATTTCTAAACTCTAGATTTATTATTTGACAAATTTATTTTTTTTTAAATTTGATTTTAATAAAGGTATTTTGATATCAAAACTTTGTTGAATTTGACGCGGTTCGATAAAGGAGAGAAGAATACACGAAAGAATGATTTTGCTGGAAGATCAACACATTCTGAAAATAATTTTGTTGGAAACTCAAAAATAATAAGCATTGCTAGATCGGAAGAGCACACGTCT
>NW_012094707.1:0-365 GCF_000956235.1 Wasmannia auropunctata | reverse complement strand
CTCCTGCCAAAATTACTTGTCAGATTAAAATTTGCTAAAGGAAAAAGTTGTTCCTTTTAGCACAAAGTATAACGTCCTGTACTCCGAATGCGCCAATTCTGGGACACCCTGTATAAAACATTTTAAGTCCTGTGTATCCTTAGTTAAGGCTCGAGGATTTTAAAATCTTTTTAGGTCGAGGATCTTTTTCAGATCACTAAAACTATTTTGTTAAAGAAAGAATATTAGAATTTTATAGTACGGTAATATTATTTGAAAATCCAGATTAGTCTTTTGATTTTCCAGCAGTAAGTAAATCTCTTAAATAATAGGATAAAAATGACCAAGTTTTTAAAGAAATCTACTTAATAATTTTAAACAATAAT
>NW_012094706.1:0-334 GCF_000956235.1 Wasmannia auropunctata | reverse complement strand
GACGTGTGCTCTTCCGATCTCTATTCTTGTAATATAATGTTTAATATAATGTGACAATTATTTATTTTGCAAATGAATTACATATTTCATCAGATCATAAAAAAAAATCTAATCGTAATTAAAAATATCATATTGTTTAAAGGCACACAAATTAATTGAACATTAATAGAACTAACAGAAGCAGAAGAATAATAATTGTCATAAAGAACAGACGCATGAAAAATATAGAAAATACTTTTCTGAGATGCATCACAAGTCAATCTATACTACTTTTTTATTTGCCCAACAATATATGAATATTTCAATTACGCAATGTGTTACCAACCATCGCTAT
>NW_012094705.1:0-430 GCF_000956235.1 Wasmannia auropunctata | reverse complement strand
TTCTTCTTAAAGTAGATATTACGCGACAGGCAATCCCGCGCTATATCCCATCGGACATCTTTATTCCGACGGCTATTGCATTCGGTATTTAAAATAACAAACGCATTTGATAAGTTATTAAAAAAAGCCTTACGCCGAAAAGGATTTTTTTCTCCCTCAAAGTTTCCCTCAAGCTGTTCTATCTTTCAATGCAAATTTTTTTCAAGCTACAACTTGAATATCCTAATAGTCAAGACTCGGAGTAAGATTCTATTATGCCAATAAGCGATTTAGTAAGATTGCGTATCGGAAAATGTATATACACGGAAAGAACGATTTTGTTGAAAGGTCTAAAAGTTTTGCTAAAAACAGATCTAAAAATAACTTTTTATTGAATCATCAAAATAATTTGTCGGAATGTTAAAACTGACAAGTATTGCTGTATAAAAAC
>NW_012094704.1:0-415 GCF_000956235.1 Wasmannia auropunctata | reverse complement strand
ATTTTTATATTCAGACAATTAATACATTTTTCATAATTAAAGAGTCAGTAATTGATCGTAGAATCTTTTTTGAAGGACTCTATAAACTGAACCGGCTATATATTGTCCTTTTTACATCTTATACTTTCAGATTTCTGTCTACAATTTTATAGATCCTTAAATAAACTCACGTTTTATTATAGATTTATTATATGTTATATATAATAAATATATATTATAACATATTCATGAAATATATAGTATATAAGTAAATGTATCATGTATATATATATGTTATATATTTTATTTATTATTTCGATTCTTTAAATGTCACGTATCAATATGTAAAATTGCAGATAGAATTCTGAGTTCCAACGTGAATTTAAAATCGAGTTCTATTTGTGTAAAATACCACCTCCCCCCTCCTACACATACA
>NW_012094703.1:0-346 GCF_000956235.1 Wasmannia auropunctata | reverse complement strand
CTCTTTAAAAGAGTGGGTCCGATGTTTATGAACGTGATTATAGAAAAAAGAAATCTTCCTATGAAAGTAGACACAGGTACTTATAAGTCGGTTATTTCAGAAAAGACGGCACACGAAATGTTTAGCGATATTGATGTTGAGCATTCTAATACTATCTTATTTGGATACGATCAAAAACCGCTGCCACCATCGGGGCAATTAAAGAACATAATAGTAAGTTTCAACAATAAAACGAGAAAACTAGACTGTTTAGTTATGCCAGGTTCAGGTCCTTTCCTCATCGGTCGTGAATGGTTAAAGGCATTCGACCTATGGCCTCTTAAATTGCCAGTAAACTCTGTAATGG
>NW_012094702.1:0-423 GCF_000956235.1 Wasmannia auropunctata | reverse complement strand
AGCTTTATGCAGATTATAAGTAAAAATTCAGTTGAATCTTACTTATCAGAATAAAAAGGAACGTATATTCAACTGAGTTATAGCGTTACAAATGAGAATTATCTGAGTTTTGGTGTAAATGGAAAGCAACTAATAAGTGATGACTTTATAGTACGTCTGACGAAGCTGTAAATGTACATTACAATCAAGATGCTTTGCTGCGTTGCAGTAAATTGCAATAATAAAATAAAAAATTGTAATAATTATTAATTTCTAACTTTATTGTTGAGCAAACTTGGGGTTAGATTATCCACCATGAAGTAAGAATAAGGAGACGCAACTAGATAGGCTAGAGGGAAAAAAGTTGAGCACGAAAAATGTTGCGTGTACTGCCAGGTTTGCTGAACGGAGTAACTTGCAACATTTCGTCGCCATATTGAAATT
>NW_012094701.1:0-411 GCF_000956235.1 Wasmannia auropunctata | reverse complement strand
TGTCCGGAGGACCAGGCCACCGAGAGCCACACTACAACCAAGGGACATCAGGATCTGGCGGTACACATCACCGAGGCACCACCGGGAGATACCACGAACCCCTGGACGCACTCTAGAGCCTTCGTCGGCAAGCGAATGGGAGTCGCCTGTGAAAGCGCTCCTCCGCAAGCAGCACCGGAAGCGCCGACGCCTCAGCCGATTCGGATCTCCCTTCTTCTAGAAGTAGTACCGCGACTCCTGCAGACGGCGCCGGAGCCCACCAAGGAGTCATCGGAGGACCAACGCCCCTCACGACGGGCCAGGAGACGCGCCAACAAGGCGCAGGAGGATCTGCGTTGGGGGCCAATAAGGACCATCACCACGCAGCCTTCTCTTCAGTGGCGTGAGCGTCGCCACTGAGGCGTCGGGAGA
>NW_012094700.1:0-301 GCF_000956235.1 Wasmannia auropunctata | reverse complement strand
TCACAGTTTGATGCACAAAATTGATCATTTCGTCAGTTGTAGCAATTTTCGGGCGCCCGGAACGTTTCTCGTCTAAAATGCTCGTACGACCACGTTTGTACTCGGCCACCCAATGTTTGACCGTTGTAAATGAAGAGGAAGCTTCATCGTATACAAAGTCTAACTCATCTTTTATTTCCTGAGTCTTTTTCCCTTTCAAATGAAGGAATTTTATCACTGCGCGATACTCGATTTTCTCCATTGTTGACAGACAATGTCAGCTGACACTGTCTCTTATACACATCTCTGAGCGGGCTGGCAA
>NW_012094699.1:0-406 GCF_000956235.1 Wasmannia auropunctata | reverse complement strand
ACCTAAATAACTTTTGAATGGTTAGTAATATAGGATTGAAATTTATAGGGATACAATGGGACCACAAAGTCTATTATTGAACCACAAAAACACCCTTCTCCACACCTCCGGGGGGCGGAGGAAGGAGGGGGTCAAAAAATCTTAAATGGAATGTGGGATCGAGTGAAGGCTCGTTCGAAAGGGCTTTCCGAGACGAGAAAAACGTGGGGTCGCCGAGCTCTCTATGTTTTTTTTCGCAGAGTTATTATATTTAAACATTTGAGATAAGGACCCCGCGGTTCGTCTCTTCCGCCGTATTTTATGATTCCAAACTCTCTCTGTTGTGTGTGTGTGTGTGTGTGTGTGTGTGTATGTGTGTGTGTGCGTGCGTGCGCGGTGCGTGAGCGTGTGTGTGTGCGTGTGTGTG
>NW_012094698.1:0-324 GCF_000956235.1 Wasmannia auropunctata | reverse complement strand
ACAGCTTGAAATCTCTACTTTTTAGATCAATATTTAGAAAATAATTCTATTTATCTTTTATGGAATTACATAGGTACAAATGAAAATGCATCAAATCTCCAAAAATTTGTACTAAATTTAAAAGATTTTATGGCATAAACTAAAAATCATACACATTCTCTTGAATTTTACCTATTTTTGGAGGAGAGAGTAAGTGATGCTTTAATTTTGTTGAGAAGTGTATTAATAATTATTTTGTTGTTATCTTTGTTATACGAATTGTAATTTTTTAATTTAAATTATTAGATTGCAATTGAATTTTATTTAGAGATCGGAAGAGCACAC
>NW_012094697.1:0-1005 GCF_000956235.1 Wasmannia auropunctata | reverse complement strand
AATATGAATAATCGTAGTTGGTGGGTGATTCTCACCCCCTCACGATACTTAGTTTAACTTCACTACACCTATACGCGTCCTAAATATCCCTTCGAAAAAGGTTCTCTTGGAACTACGTGTGTACCTGCGCGTGTCCCTGACCCATGTTGAGTTCACTATCTGTTTTAAATGCAATTAGGTTATACTTCTATCTCTTATTAACTGTAAAACGGCTGCAACTGCAAATGTAGATAGAAAATTAGCAATTACGTATAAGAGTCCTAACAATTTCTTCACACATCCACATCACATCACGAGAAATTATAATCTATCTGCATTAATCCTCAATTATAATAATAAATCCTGATGGTTTTTGTTTTTGCATTGTAAAGACCGCTCTTATTAATTGTTATTTATCAGTAATTACATGTTATAATCCTAACGATTTCTATCCGTATACTATACCCGGCAAGTTCGATCTACATGTATCTGTAATTTCAGACATGCATCCTAATAAAAATGGCAACTGTTAAAAAGTGATTTTCAGTCAGGAGAAAATAACATTTGTAATTATACATTTAATGATTTCTCATGGGATTGACTCGAAACATACAGGAAATGTAGATATAAAATCCATATAATGTTACTGTATAATGTTATAATTAGATACCGTTACATGCAGTTGGACTGAAACTACATATAGGATGCAAACGGAGACTAATAGGATTTTATTACGTAATTGCCCAAAAATTGCGGATAGGAACTGTTAAGATTATAATACATAATTGCTAATAGATGCAGTTAGATTAAAACTGCATGCAAAATGCGGACAAAAACCATTCGGATTGTAACGCGTAATTATGGACAGATACAGCTGGACTGAAACTGTACGTAGGATGCGGACGGAAACTGATAGGATTTTAACACGTAACTGCAGATAGATGAATATAGACTACAGCTGCATGACGATTGCGGATAGAAACCATTAGGATTATAACACGTAATTACAGATCGGAAGAGCACACG
>NW_012094696.1:0-409 GCF_000956235.1 Wasmannia auropunctata | reverse complement strand
CAACGATAATATCAATGGCTTAATATGTATGTTAAATCAAACCATAACCATATTTTCAATCTAACCATAACACAATAAGAACCTCAATACATACAACTGTCAAAATCTCTGCAATGACAGCTCACGAAATAAGCGCAGCAGACAGCTCACGAAGTAAGCACAGCGAGATAACCAATCAACGTTACGGAATAGAGTCAACAATAAATTTTGAGACTTTTCGATAATTCGACTTCGACTTAACATGCCTTTTTTTAGATAGGATGATATCTTCAGCGTACAATATATAAAACTTCTTATCCAAAAAGAATTATTTGTTATAAATGCTAATAAAGATCAAGAAATTCGGGAAATATATCGAATAATTGGAGAGAAGTAAGTAAAAATAAAATATATGCTGTTAAAATTACGT
>NW_012094695.1:0-407 GCF_000956235.1 Wasmannia auropunctata | reverse complement strand
ATGCAGCCATATCCAATTTGGAATTTCATAATCAATTAAGTCAGTTTTGGCAACAAGAGAGCGGTGGCAGCAATCCAACCAATTACACACTCGTAGAAGCTCATTGCAAGCAGCATTTCATAGATAACGTAACTCGAGATCAAGACGGCAGATTTGTGATAAAGCTTCCTATCAAGGAGCAGGTGATGGCCAAAATAGGTAACTCAAGGGACGTTGCGTTAAAGCGTCTGCTAAGTCTTGAAAAACGATTCTACCGCGAGCCTGATTTAGAAACGCGATACGTGGAATTCATAAACGAATATCTGTCGTTGGGTCATATGAGGGTATTAAACACGCAGCTTGATGAAGATTCGGTATCGTTCTATTTGCCCCACCACGGCGTATTCAAAACTTCCGATCAATCTTCG
>NW_012094694.1:0-352 GCF_000956235.1 Wasmannia auropunctata | reverse complement strand
AAACTAATTCATATTCAAATACGTATTCAAATGCTTCGCAAATATTGTCTAATAAGATAAATTTGACATTCTACGACATTCAAATTTTACTTTGTAAGTGTTGTCTAGCCATGCGCGATAAAAACGATTCATAGTTATACATCCCCAGAATATTGCGAAAATAGATTTGCTTTTATCATCCCTTGTTAAACGCAAAAATGCGATCAGAACGTGCTGCGTGCGCGCAGCGTAAACGAGTACAGATGGTGTGCGTATAGAGGCGTTTGTAATTATTATTCGAAAATGATACTTTGGAAAATAACTTTATCACACATGGTTGAATTCGTATTAAAATAACCTTTAATTTGGTCAT
>NW_012094693.1:0-439 GCF_000956235.1 Wasmannia auropunctata | reverse complement strand
CACTACATATTCTTTTTCTATAATATAAATTTTTAAATAAAAACTTTAATTTTAATCATAAAAAGTTATACGAATATTCTAATATAAATTTTATAATAAAAATTTTTTAAACTTTTTAATTATAACATTCTACTTTATTCTCCTATTCCTCTTCGCGAACGTGTGGGTGAGTCCGCGAGCAATAACGGGTGGGGCCCGTGCGTAACGGCGGTGGCGGCGGCGGCGGCGGCGACGACGAACGCGAGCGGCGGCGGCGGCGGCGGTGGCGGCAAGCGCGAGCGCGAACGCGAGCGCGGTTCCCCTTTCCCCGCGATACCCGCATCTACGACGCGGTTCCTCCGTCCCCGCGCATCCCGCACCCACAACGCGGTTCCCCTCTCCCCGCGCACGTAATAACTTCGTATAGCATAAACTGAGTCGACAAGGCACACAGGGGATA
>NW_012094692.1:0-1222 GCF_000956235.1 Wasmannia auropunctata | reverse complement strand
TTCCCTCGTTCAGCGAGCGTCCTGGCGTCCTTGGCCTCTCTTGCGGCTGTGGTCAAGCTCACGTTTTCGCCGCTATTTGCGAGCGGATGCTGCAACGCATCCGGTCGCAAGGTTAGGTTAGGTTGTGACCGGAACTTATCCCGACGTCAATTATTACCGTGTGCCTTAATCGGATTCATCGCCGAAGCACCTCATCTGCGCAGGCCCGTTGAAGAAGTTTACCGAGACTCTGACGCTATTACCAGACTTTACCGTATACCGCGTCTACCTTGTATGTGTTCCTCAGCATAGAATAATGGTCGCCACTTCGTTTAACCCGCCTACGAAGAAGGAAAGGTCTTCCGCGTCCACCACCAGAGATTCCACTGCCCCGGTGTTCCTTGAATGTGGTCCGCTGCCCTGAATTCTCGCCCCGGAATGTGGTGACACGACTCGTTGAGCGGAACGTAGCGGGATGATATGTGGGCGCTTATCAACAAATCACTCTGATTGCTTTTCACAAATTTATTCGGAATATATAAAGGCTCTTCGCGCACACCACACTCACGCACACACACACGCTCTCACGCTCGAAATTTCGCGCCGTCGGAAGTCGCAAGAACTCGCAACGCGTTGACAACGCTGTTCGCCGTTCCGTACAGCTTGCCTTTCTAAACCTTTATCGTTTCGCGCCAACAAAAATCCGTACTAATCGAACCGACGTACCATGGACTTATTGAATGGTCGTATCGGAATCCACACTCGCGAACTACGCGTACTCGCGAATAGAATTCGTAATACTTGGCTGTGTTCGCAATAGAAATTTATAACGCGCCCGGAATTATTCGTCGTAGCGCGGTACTAATCCGGCAAGAGCGCAACGAAAGGGCTCTTGTTCCTTAAACCGTTAACATACGTCCGCACTGGTCGGGCGATGCGAAGCAAAGACCTGGATCATGGCGTCCGAGCCGATGATCCAACCCGCCACTTTCGTGGTCGGTGGGGTTGGCGCAGCCAATCACGAGACGCTCTCGTGAATAGGTAGCTATTGTGGTATTAATCCGCGTCTTCTTCGACTCTCAACCAATGAGATGTCGAGCTGGGAAAGTGGTTCCCTCCTGCAATGTATCAATGCGCGGAATTGGGCGCCAGCCGAGAGTATACACAAAATGTCGACCGCACCTATCAATGTCGGCTGAAGCCGAGGTAACACAAGATGTCGGTCGCAACTAAACATGTCCAC
>NW_012094691.1:0-564 GCF_000956235.1 Wasmannia auropunctata | reverse complement strand
TATTTTTAATATATTAATAATATGTATATTAATAATATTGAATCTCTCTTATCTTCTTAGATTACTGTACATAATAAAAAATAATTTAAGTTTAACATTTAAAAACTTATTTTTATAAGGAGAAAGTATACAAATAAAGCAATTAAAATTGGATGCATTCTTATTGAATGTGTGTGAATATACATATACATATTAATATTTATAATACAATTATAGATAGAGAGAAAGCCAATGAACGGTTATAGCAGGATCTTAGTGCTTCTAATATTTCTGTGTGAATTTTACATATGTATTCAAGTTTCAATAAACTGCGTGCCGTTACTTTCGGATTCAACGCAGCTTTTTATTTGAAACAGTATTATCATGTTATTAAATTGATAATTAATTCAATAAATACTGCTCACCGGCATCTAATAAATCTCCCCTCTCCCGCGACGCGATATAAATGCGAAGAAATTTAAGAAATCCCAGGTTTAAATCCTGGCTGAGGTAATATTCTTCGCAGCAAAAATTTCCTAGTATTTACCAAATGTCGCGTCATGGGAGAGGAGGAATTTATTAGAC
>NW_012094690.1:0-667 GCF_000956235.1 Wasmannia auropunctata | reverse complement strand
CAAAGTTTGAACGAGTGCACGGACTTGCTAAAATTTTTCCTGGGGATGCGGTTTCCAGCGTCATAAAGTTGGAATCTTTCTCTTTAATTTGAAAAAAAACAAGTCGCTACGATTTTTTTTCACACAATTACAGCATTTTGAAGTAACCCTTGTATTTTTCTCATGTATGTTTGGCATTATTCGATGTGCACCATAGGGATGTTGGCAAACGGATTTTGCACATTGTGTGAGTACGGGTGTATGTAAACATACACACATACACATACGGTGTGCAAAATCCGATCGCCAACCTACCTATAGGGCACACCGGATAATGCCAATCATACATGAGAAAATTGCAAAGTTTGATTGCAAATTTTCTGTTTGAACAGAATGCACGGACTTGCTAAAATTTTTCTCGGGGATGCGGTTTCCAGCGTCATAAAGTTAGAACATTTCTCTTTAATTTGAAAAAAAAACAAGTCGCTACGATTTTTTTTCACAAAGTTACAGCATTTTGAAGTAACTCTTGTATTTTTCTCATGTATGATCAACATTACCCGATGTGCACTATAGGTAGGTTGACGATCGGATTTTGCACACCGTGTGTGTATGTTTTACATACGCCCGCACTACACAATGTGCAAAATCCGTTTGCTAACCTCCCTATGGTGCACATCGGATAATG
>NW_012094689.1:0-510 GCF_000956235.1 Wasmannia auropunctata | reverse complement strand
GTAAACCGCATTCCGCGGAAGAGATCGAATGCGAGGCGCATTTCGTAAGAAACACTTGTCGCGATAGCGACGGGCGCTACACGGTTCGTCTGCCGTTTCGCGAAACGAGCAAGCGTCTTGGCGATACGCGGTCTGTTGCATTGAAACGTTTTCTGACATTAGAGCGAAAATTTCACGCAAACACATCATTAAAAAACGAATACACGCGGATAATGGAGGAGTATATAAAATTAAATTACATTTCCGCGGTTACGGATCCTATGGGTGACGGATATTACATGCCTCATCACGCAGTAATAAAGGAATCGAGCGATACTACCAAGGTTAGGGTCGTGTTTGACGCATCCGCGAAGGCGAATAACGGCGTGTCTCTAAATGATACGCTAATGATAGGACCTATAATCCAGGACAAGCTGTTTGCACATCTCATTCGATTCCGAACGTATAAATATGTCATTAACGCGGACATCGAGAAAATGTATCTGCAGGTACGCTTGCACGAGGACGATA
>NW_012094688.1:0-386 GCF_000956235.1 Wasmannia auropunctata | reverse complement strand
CGACGTGATTGAGTCTCTATTATACATTTACGAGGAAATCTTGTAATAATGCACATACATACATTGAGAAAAAAAAGTTGTTGAAAAACGTAACATTTGTTTCATTTTACCAAAATATTTAGTCCGATACGTTCAACTAAACGTTACTACGATGACACAAAATAATTTGTTACCATCATAAAAAATACTATTTTTTAACTAAACTATTTTGTTTCAACAAAAATTTATCGTATTTAACTCAACCGTTCTAATAAAAATACACACTATTTATTATCCCCATCAGCATCGTTTAGTCAGTTTGACACTTGGAATTTAAATAAATATATTACTTGGATAACTAAATAGCATGTAAACACAAATAAATATTACTAGTATTTCGAACAAAA
>NW_012094687.1:0-308 GCF_000956235.1 Wasmannia auropunctata | reverse complement strand
AAAACCCGCCTCGGGCCCATGTTGGTACCACTGCAGGTTCGGGCAGGCTGCAAAGAAATGCCAGACGCCGTGCAATTTCCGAAAGACGGGAAACGCGTCGACTCCCCAGTAATGGCGGCCGAAGGGGAGCTCGGAACGACGCGCCGCCTATACGTCATGGACCTCGACACCAAGATAGACTTCCTCGTGGACACTGGCGCCGATCTTTGCGTGTACCCCCGCAAATATCTTCGTGGGCCACGCACCAGATCCACGTACGAACTGGCGGCAGCAAATGGGACCGCAATTCATACTTACGGTTCCAAGGC
>NW_012094686.1:0-376 GCF_000956235.1 Wasmannia auropunctata | reverse complement strand
AAAAAAAAAAAAAAAAAAAAGGTTAGGTTAGGTTAGGTTCCCTCCCAGTGTGGGCACCGCCTTAGGTTAGGTTAGGTTAGGTTAGGTTAGGTTAGGTTAGGTTCCCCTCTCACCCCCTCTCATGGACGCGGCCTTGCCGTGGCAGAGGGGCTCCCCCGAGGCCGCAGGAGGCCTCGGGGGCTAACGGCGTCCCTGTCCCGGGAGGTGTTCTCCCGGGCCGCTCACACCGGAACCCTACGGTCATGTCTCTGGGGACCGGGGGCCTTGGCTTCACCGCCCGGGCCGCGAGGATGTGGACCTCTATAAAAAACCACCCCCAATCCTGAGCTGTGGTACGCGGCGAAGGGATGCGTTGGCAGGGGGGAAGTCCTGTCTA
>NW_012094685.1:0-304 GCF_000956235.1 Wasmannia auropunctata | reverse complement strand
TATCCCCTGTGTGCCTTGTCGACTCAGTTATTTGTTCCTTGTTCTCAATGGTATATACGTTGATGGAGATTGCGTTGAGATTCTCAAACTTTTTTATTTGACTTAACGTCATTGGAAATTCAATGTCCTTGAGATTTAACACAGATTTATAATGCGGATACGACGATTCCCGTTCCGCATGATTTTTAGCGGGATATAGAGCGGCCACCACTGACAATGCGAAACATGCATTGTCCGTAGATTGCACGTTCACAACCGCTTTCTTCGTCATAATTTCTCGCGGTAACTGGATATAACACCCCGA
>NW_012094684.1:0-415 GCF_000956235.1 Wasmannia auropunctata | reverse complement strand
TTCATTCATTCTCGACAGATACGAAATGTATTTATCCGATATTGGCCCAATGAAAAAATTTAAAACTAAAAAACTGATGTGGTCCCAAATATCTGCAGATATGTTGAAAATGTTAAACATTTCGAAAACTTCTGTACAAATTGAAAATCGATATAAAACGGTCTTAAAAAGAAAGAAAAAAGCAGTAGAGAATAATAGCAGATCCGGTAGTTCTCGAGAAACAGTACCATTTAAAGAGGAATTGCAGAAAATTGCACGTATAGATGATAGTATTGAACCCGAAGTAATGCGAAGTGCTAGAAGTGTGAAATATCCGAAATTAAATAAACCCGAAATTCCGGAAGAAATCTGCAATACTAGTGTCGTAAAGCATGCCGAGGACTCGCCAAAGGCAAAAAAACCTAAGCGGTCTAAT
>NW_012094683.1:0-395 GCF_000956235.1 Wasmannia auropunctata | reverse complement strand
CTCAACTTTGAGTGTTCAACACTAAAAAAAAACGCTCAAATTTTGGGTGTTAACACTTAAAAGGACGCTCAAATTTGGGTGTGATTTCGGATCATCAATTGAAGGTTACACTCAATTGAGGATTAACGCCCTAAAAAAACCATCAAATAACACCGAAATAAAACCCTGAAATGAAATACACTCAAATAAAAGTACCCAAAGAGCACAAAGTCGTCTAAAAGATGACTAAAAAAATTTATTTTTTTATTATTACATATTATTTTTAGAGTTTAATTTGTGTTTACTATTCCGCATATTTTTTATTTTATTAATTACAATTTATACGCAAGTTTATAAATTTTTGAAAACATCGAGATTCGAACCTGAGATCCCTAGAATAGCAGACTTATACGCTA
>NW_012094682.1:0-345 GCF_000956235.1 Wasmannia auropunctata | reverse complement strand
CGGATGGTAGACAGGGGCGGCGCAACTGACTGTCCGCCGGCACGGCGGTACGCGGGACCGTCGCGACGATCAGCTGACTACACGCGCGCATAAACATGCATTTACATTCTCTCTCTCTCTATGTTTTTCACACACACACACACACACACACGCACACGCACACGCACACGCACGCACGCACGCACGCACGCACGCAATATCTTACCTTTTGAAAGATTTGTCGACTTCTCGAAAAAGATGGATTAATTCCCATGTGATTTCCACGTAATGAGTGTTTATTTTAATAAGTTTTCAATAGTTTTAATGCAAACGTCACAAGTTATCACTAACACAGAACAAATAATA
>NW_012094681.1:0-721 GCF_000956235.1 Wasmannia auropunctata | reverse complement strand
GCTCCACCGATGCACTGGGCACTTGTGACAAGACACTTGTCACCATGTGACAAGACACTTGTCACCGAACACTTCGCACTCACTGTAACTCGCGGCGACTCACGACTGGGAACTTGACCAGTGCACTTACACTTCTTACACTTTTTGCACTTTCTGCACTGGTCTCGATACTTGTAAAATTTTCACTTTGCGACGCGTATATAGTAGAACGATATCGCTTCCCGGCTACGCGGCACTCACTCTCGGACTTACGAACTAACTCTGAGCTTTACGAACGCACCGATACAATCCCCGCGACGGGGCGCGCGCGCCACCCGTCGCGCCGCGTGGGTTGGCCTTACTGCCGCCTGCCACTTCCGCGCGTTGGCAGGTTATGTTCCGCGCGTGGTACATAGACGAGCCCGGGCTCATTTTATAGCGGAGACTCTAAGCTTTAATTTGGTCTTTGGAACAGCAAGAACAACCCACGGGAACTTATAAAATTTCGCGATCGCGCACTCGGGGACCCAGAATAACGGCCGGTGTCTATTGCAACCGGCCGGGAACTTACGATTTCAAGGGTACTTGTTTGATTTCTGAGGCCGGGACTTGCCAGCGGTTTTACCAGTGAGTTAATTATGTTTTAATTTCACTCACTGGGCCGAGCCCGACGGCAATGCAATGCCGGGCCGACCCGCGGCAGGGTCGGAGCAAGCTCCGGTCACCCGCCCGGTCTCAAAAA
>NW_012094680.1:0-310 GCF_000956235.1 Wasmannia auropunctata | reverse complement strand
TCCATGTTCTTTTTATCATGAATATCCAAATGTGTCTTTCTCACTCCGTGCATATAGGACACATGTTGCATGGCATTATTTGAAACAACGGACATTCACATCCCCAGCATGAATAACCATCGTGGAGTATAAATTCTTTGGTAGTGTGTCTTCGCAAGAGACGAAGATATGAAAATTGATTATTCCCTCTAATGACACATGAGGAACAGTATCTTCTCAAACTTTCGTCTTCTTCGTCTATATAATAGAACTCGAGCATGCACATTACATCCGTGATATGCAGATTATAAACATCATCTGGGTACAATAA
>NW_012094679.1:0-443 GCF_000956235.1 Wasmannia auropunctata | reverse complement strand
TTAGTTTCAACAGATTCACAACTATCGGAACATGGAGTACTTTTACATATTGAACTAATACTATCATCAATAATATTATCAATAACAATATTGTTACGTCCTGAGGACTCCACGATTCTTTTCTTTCGTGGAAAATGTCAAAGTTAGCCGCCGGAAGCGACGAGCGATATCAGGGGCAATAATTTAATTAAATATTAGATTTAAGACTTCCTGCGTTCTAAGAAACGGATGAGCGAGAGCTTTCAATTAGCACAATCTGCTGCCGATAAACCCGATTTGCCTACAAATAGAGACAATCGCCGCCTGGTTTCGCGTGCAAGTTTTGGGAAGGAGACCTTTCCGGTCCCCAAAAGATAAGATTCAGTAATTAATTTGGCACACGCCAAATTAGGCGAAGATCTTATCTATCGGTCGCCAACGCCGCGCAAAAATCGGCGGATCAA
>NW_012094678.1:0-351 GCF_000956235.1 Wasmannia auropunctata | reverse complement strand
GACTGGAGTTCAGACGTGTGCTCTTCCGATCTACGATGAAAACGTGAAAAAAAAGAAAAGATTTAAATATTAAATATTAACAACTTATTGAAAAAAAAAAACAATATTATACGGTATTACATGAACGCTCATGTAATGCCGTATAATATTTTTTTTTCAATAAATTAATATTTGATATCTAATTCTTTTCTTTTTTTTTACGTTTCTCCTTCTTTCTTAAGCTTTTCTACGTAAGAAATGTTCCACGTAAAAAAGTATTGGTCGCCCTAAAAAGGGCGGATTGCTTTTTGTCGCTCTAAAAAGAGCAGATTTTATTTTTGCCAGATGAAATGAATCTCATAGTAGATGCTC
>NW_012094677.1:0-411 GCF_000956235.1 Wasmannia auropunctata | reverse complement strand
TCACAATCACGTCATGGAAGGTCATGGAGTTTATCTCGCTCCGTATAAGCGCGGCCGAGGCGTCTCGATAGCGGAAAAAAAAACTCCAAAAAAAAACGTTAAAATTTCCAACAGGCGCAACTACCAACATACAACTGCAACAATTGGCTGAACGTATGCATATTCTATATTTCAGAGGTATTTTCATGCGAACCACTTTACCAATGGGAGGAGTACGTCGAAATGAGAGCGATATCGTGAATTTGGACAATGCTGAGAGACTCAGTACTCATTGGGTGGCATACGCAAAGAGGGGCAATCGTGCTATATATTTCGACAGTTTTGGTAATCTTCGGCCGCCGAGGGAATTGGTGCGATATCTACGGGATAACGAGACGCAAATCGAATTCAATCGCACGCCTTATCAACGTA
>NW_012094676.1:0-395 GCF_000956235.1 Wasmannia auropunctata | reverse complement strand
TGCCCCCCACGATCCACGACGCCGCGTTGCCCGACATACGCAGCGCACTGTTCGCGACCGGGACGTCAGTCGGCCGGCTATTCCCCATTGCCGGGGTGGAAATTGGCGTGATGTTTCTGCCGGCCGACTGTCTAGTAAAGCTGAATGTCCCCCCCGCGCCGCCGGATGCATTTGGCGTGCCCGCACCCCAGATGACATGCGGGGGGTCGGGTGCGGGGGGACACGTCCCGGCCTTGCCGTGTCGCTGCTGCCGCTCTTCCCGCTCGACGCGCCGACCGCCCTCCGCGTGCTGGTGGTTCTCGCGGGCGGTCTCTTCGCTGCTCCCTCCCCGCTCTTCCTAGTAACAGCGGATGTTTGTGCCGATCCCCCCGCCGTCGATGGAATGTTTGGCGAGG
>NW_012094675.1:0-381 GCF_000956235.1 Wasmannia auropunctata | reverse complement strand
TATCCCCTGTGTGCCTTGTCGACTCAGTCATTATACGAAGTTATACGATGGTTTTCCGAAAGCCATGATGAGTCGCGCATCTATTATGATCTTGCTCTATGGCAAATCCTCATGCGGGTCAAATTGTAAGAGTCCCGTCCACCCCTCATGTATACTTGTAGTTTATGCACGACTGTGCGTGCAATGTAATGCAAAACAAGGGCGTCGCCCCGAATGAAATAAGACCCTTAATTACAGGCGGGCGTAAGGCATCTCGGGCAATACATTTATGCTACCCAAACCTTAATCGGCGTCCGGATACTCCCTCGTTGTTACGGCCAGGCGAGTCCGGCCCTTACCTGTACTCGCCCTCCGCAGATTCCGCCGATGCTTATAAATTAA
>NW_012094674.1:0-372 GCF_000956235.1 Wasmannia auropunctata | reverse complement strand
ACAAGTGTATTGAGCGAACGAGTATTACATTCAAAAATTACAGACGAGAATACGATAATCGACGGGAATACTTGAGACGCGCAACAATGCAGCGTACTCGGCGTGACAGACTCGCAATTCGCGCTCCTCACGATCGTATGACAAGATCGTGTCTCGGAAACGGAAAATTGAGAGCGGTTTCTCTCTCGGCGGTACGACTCGCAGATTACCGGCCCATCCGCGTGACATGCAAAATCATGAAGCATGCAGTGCGGGCGTGATATTCGCGGGTACGCCGGCGCGGAGCGCTCGGCGTACACGGGCAGCGTGATCGACACACGAAATCGGAACTCGGGAACTAATATGTCCCGCGGGATCCCGTGATCCCGGAAA
>NW_012094673.1:0-659 GCF_000956235.1 Wasmannia auropunctata | reverse complement strand
ACCACTGGAACGCGCAAATAATCACAGGACACGGGAACTTCCACGCGAGATTAGCCGCGTTAGGACTCGTTAATAATGGCTCTTGTGACTGCGGCGCCAGGGAGGATACGGTGCAGCACTTTCTACTCGAGTGCCCAAACTTCGAGGCACAAAGAGTAGCGCTGCGCGAAATCGTACCAAGTGGCGAATGGAGATGGCCGGAGGTAGCGCGCTTCTTCGCGTCAAACACAGAGGCCTTTTCACTGCTGACCGAATACTGCAAAGAGTCCCTTTGGTTAAAGGGCTCTCGGGAGCAGTAAACCTACAACTCTTCGTAGGTAAGCTAATTCCTCGTAGGTAAGCAATAACCCACCGATGCACCAAACCCTGCAATTCATCGCGGGTAAGACATAACACGTAAAATCAAACCCTGCAATTCATCGCGGGCAGGACATAACACTTAAAATCAAACCCTGCAGTTCATCGCGGGTAAGACGTAACACTCAAAGAGCCATAAGACCTGCATATCTTCGCAGGCAGAGCTCAAAAGCGAAAACACCCATCAACCCACCCACAATCCTACCCTATCACCAAAGGGAATACAGAGTAAGTTCTGGCTACTTCCCTAACCTATCAAACTCCTATCCCTATCCACCCAACAGGGTCAGGGCGTGCGTCCA
>NW_012094672.1:24796-25889 GCF_000956235.1 Wasmannia auropunctata | reverse complement strand
TAAATAAGTACAACATCACATAAAACTGTATTGGATTAAGAAGCGATTAATACCAAATGTAGGCAAAAATTTTTTTTACAATATTTTTATTAAAAAATCATTCAAACAATAATTATTTTATATTTTTTAGTTATGAAAGAGAAATTTAATAAGATTTTATTATGAAATAATTGTTAACGCATTAATTAATACAATTTAAATAACCATTCAGTAAATGTAAATTTCTGTTTAATACATATATATTTATTAAGTATCTCCGGTATATATCAGGAGACACGGTAGTGGCTTGGTGTCAACTAATAACTTGGTGTTTAACTAATATAAATATAAATAAAATATATGTATTCTATCATAATCATATATCAATATATCAAGCTATATATGTATGTCAAGTCATGCCGGGTCCGTTTTAATTACGTAAAATTTTGTTTTAAAAATTTGTAAATGTATGATTTGTATGATTTTTGAAATTTGTATGATTTTCTAAAAAAATTGTGGATTTTCATAAAATACTATTTTTTCATTTTCTTGATTTAAAAAAATTGTAATTTGTGGTATCATTGCGTAGATGTTTTTATCTTAAAATAAATATTTTTACAAAAATATACAAATTTATACGATATAAAAATTTCTACAAAATTTCTATTTTTGTAGCTTTTTGTAGTTATTCATTAAAATTTTTTTCAGGGTTGCATGAAACTTGTATTATGTATGAAGAAACAATATATATTTAAATTTTTATTGACAATTCGAATCGTAAAAAGCTTAAGAATTTCGTTTTCTTGTAGTATTATACGCGATGTTACAACCGTTCAGAAATATTTATCTCCAAGTAATAAAAATGTTCTCCCAACTTCTGTGGAAACTTGTAGTATTTTATGAAAATTTAAGAAAGTAAATTTATATAGATTTTCACGGATTCATTAATCGTAGAATACTGAAGAATATTGTTGTTCTTCATAGAAATTTGTAATATTCTATGCAAAAGTAAAAATATGAAATAAAAAATTACAAATTTTAATTATAACCATAAATGTAATAGATTTTGAAGTTGTAAAAACAAATTGTTTTTGTTGATTTATGTAGAAAATTA
>NW_012094672.1:12669-13186 GCF_000956235.1 Wasmannia auropunctata | reverse complement strand
GTGTGTGTGTGTGTGTGTGTTGTGTGTGTGTGTGTGTGTGTGCGTGCGTGCGTGCGTGTGTGCGTGTGTAAAAGTACATAAAATTTTGAATGGTGTTTAGATTTCTTCATAATAATTTAAAAAATTGTTAAATAAAACTATTTTATTTATACAAAATAAAAAATTATTTATTTTTACCTATATGTGTTTTTTATTTTTGTTTATATCCTATCATATCTAAAGCTTAATTATCAAAATCGGAAAATGACATTTGATTGTATTTTCTTGTAAGATAGATATCTTTTTAATATTTGTTTGCTTTAATTGATAGCATAACTGTTTTGTAGTTGTACTGTTGAGTAATTCAGTAGTTTTTATATTTAAAAAGAAATTACCTTTTTATTTATTGTACATAATGTGAACGTCGTGTTTCTTTAGAATTTTTTGTGTTTACTATATATGATGCATTTAAGATCATGTATTTTTAGCATTTTTTGTATTTACTTTATATGATATATTATCGTACTATTTTTTTATT
>NW_012094672.1:0-309 GCF_000956235.1 Wasmannia auropunctata | reverse complement strand
CGCTGGCTTTCCGTTTTGATTTACGGTTGTCCCACGTCTTTTTTATCAAATTACAATCTTTTACATATTAATATTAATATTGGAAAATGTATTCTTCGTACGTATGTGTGTATGTGCGTGCGTACATGTGTTCATGCGTCGAAAAATAATTTTCTTTACATGATATGAAAATGATAAAGCGCTATCATTTCCACACCACCTTGCGGTAGATAGCATGGTGCGTTTTTTTATTGTGGTTCCCCAGGAGGCCTAATCCACCTCATAATTTAATGCAATAATTGACTGAGTCGACAAGGCACACAGGGGATA
>NW_012094671.1:0-440 GCF_000956235.1 Wasmannia auropunctata | reverse complement strand
GTGAGCGATAACAAAGCCGCGCAGCGTCAGCTGGAAGAATTGAAACGTCACAATCGCGTCATGGAAGGTTATGGAGTTTATCTCGCTCCGTATAAGCGCGGTCGAGGCGTCTACGATGACGGAAAAAAAAACTCCAAAAAAAAAACGTTAAAATTTCCAACAGGTGCAACTACCAACATACAACTACAACAATTGGCTGAACGTATACATATTCCATATTTCAGAGGTATTTTCATGCGAACCACTTTACCGATGGGGGGAGTACGTCGAAATGAGAGCGGTATCGTGAATTTGGACAATGCTGAGGGACTCGGTACACATTGGGTGGCATACGCAAAGAGGGGCAATCGTGCTATATATTTCGACAGTTTTGGTAATCTTCGTCCGCCGAGAGAATTGGTGCGATATCTACGGGACAACGAGACGCAAATCGAATTCAA
>NW_012094670.1:0-433 GCF_000956235.1 Wasmannia auropunctata | reverse complement strand
TATCCCCTGTGTGCCTTGTCGACTCAGTTTACAAAATATCGAAAGTGAAGTTGCCGCGAGCGCGAGTGATCCGCGCGTTTCTTTTCGCGGAATATTGGGTGTTAAATTAAAGCCGGACACGTTCGACGGAAATACGCGTCTGAAAGAGTTCTTTTCGCAGTTCAATCTAATCGCTCATGCAAATCGTTGGCCCGCGGTAGAGTCCTAGATTATCAGAGAAGCGCGACCGGTGTTACGAGTCCTGATTGGACACGCAAATGGCCAATCAAAAGATTGATTTATCGCTATTATAAATGGCTGCCGAATAAATCAAACTTATGATTGGTCATTCGACGCCATTTTTAATATTTTCTAGTACTTTTGCGATACTGCCATAAGCCGGTCGCGCTTCTCTGATAATCTAGGACTCTAGCCCGCGGAAACGAAAACCGCA
>NW_012094669.1:0-336 GCF_000956235.1 Wasmannia auropunctata | reverse complement strand
TATCCCCTGTGTGCCTTGTCGACTCAGTAAAAAAAGGTTAGGTTAGGTTAGGTTAGGTTAGGTTAGGTTAGGTTAGGTTAGGTTAGGTTAGGTTAGGTTAGGTTAGGTTAGGTTAGGTTAGGTTAGGTTAGGTTAGGTTCCCCTCTCATGGACGCGGCCTTGCCGTGGCAGAGGGGCTCCCCCGAGGCCGCAGGAGGCCTCGGGGGCTAACGGCGTCCCTGTCCCGGGAGGTGTTCTCCCGGGCCGCTCACACCGGAACCCTACGGTCATGTCTCTGGGGACCGGGGGCCTTGGCTTCACCGCCCGGGCCGCGAGGATGTGGACCTCTATAAAAAA
>NW_012094668.1:0-2047 GCF_000956235.1 Wasmannia auropunctata | reverse complement strand
AGGTACGTCTGCGCGACAATTACGAGTTGTTGGAGGACGAGTACAAGGAGAGCTTGAAACGTCAGGCGATGTTGGATGCCAAAGTACAGGAACTTTGTCGCGCGCATCTATTGCTACCGCAAGGAAAGGTCGAAGAATTATACGCGAGCTTAAATAAGAAAAACGCGGAGATCTATGTGCAGAGATGGAAGCAGATGCAACGGGCGGGCCCCGCGAGGACTCGATTGTTCGCCTGGACCATGTTGGACTTGGAGATATTAGCCCTGGCTGATCCGTCGATAAACGGTACGGAAAAGGCAGTGAGAGCACTCCGAGAGATGGATTCGGAAACACCTTGGCCCGAGGATGGTCTGGAATTCAACACCGTGTGGGTTCGCGGTATTAGCTTGAAATGCGCCGAGTGGAAGCTGCAACTTCGCGATTTCCCGCAGCCGCTGCTTTTGGTAGAGAATCTGAATGTGTGGGGCAGATTAGCCGGAGCGGAAGCCTTGGCGCCACCGAGGGCGAAGAGGACCGTCAGAATTGAAATCGGCGCGCCATGGGAAGATATAGTAGTGGAGAGAGGAATGACATCTCTCAAGTATTATCACGATCTCAATTGGGACATTGACACATTCAGGTACGCGTTCGGTCCATGCTGGGAGCCGGTGATAGCGCAGTGTAATCTCAGCTTCGAGAAGATCCTTCATCCGTCGAGGGATCCGAGCCCGCCGTTGCCGTTCTGGGATAAAATGCGACTGGCTCTTCACGGTAGACTGACGCTCTGC
This sequence comes from Wasmannia auropunctata, assembly GCF_000956235.1. Taxonomy (NCBI): domain Eukaryota; kingdom Metazoa; phylum Arthropoda; class Insecta; order Hymenoptera; family Formicidae; genus Wasmannia; species Wasmannia auropunctata. Next base: position 1,280 of record NW_012094668.1, on the reverse strand, counting down.
GTGAAACAACTGACGGTTCTGCTGCACGGCTCTCTGGATCCATACAACACTACGGAAGAGATGGAGCTGACGTGGACCGGACTGGAGCTCGACTGGACGCAAGGAAAGATCATTATTAAGGGTGATCTCGACGTGTACGTGCGTACGGCCAGTAAATACGACGATTGCCGACTACTACATTTGCCTAACGTCAGATTGAGCGTTAAACTGGCATGGGTATGCCTGGGCGATCCGCGTGATCATCACGCCGCTATACCCTGCGCCCCGGATCGATTGCCCGAGTACTCTAGCAATCAGGAGCACGATTCGTTCAGGGCGTTTCGCTCTCAGAACCTAAACGTCAGCCTGTCATTGGAGACCAAACCGACCGGCTCGCCTACATTGGCCAGTGCGCCAACGGCACTGCTCTACGGCAGCACGTTGAGATGGTTCGAGAATCTCAAATTAATTTTATCAGGCGCGACGAGACCGACGCGAAAGGGGCCGTTGTTCAAGAACATTCGACCGAGGAAGAAACAGCTCAGCAGACACTACAGGAAAGTCCGGCTGACCTTAGCCTTCCATCGTTTCCACGTCAACTACTGGATGTCGTTCGCCATGCAACGAGGCTTCGAAGTGACCGGCGGCCGAGTCGCCTGCAGCTCGGAGCACAATCTCGCGTTACATCCGATTGACGACGGGCTGATTCATCGACCGCGGGCAGAATGGTCTATCGTGTACATGAACTGCGAGCTGAGCGACGCAGAGATCTGGCTGAAAAGCGCCCTGCAGGAAGACGAAGTGGAGAGCGCGTCACTGCGCCAGCCGGTCGAGAAGTGTTACTGCTTGAGCGTGGCGCGCGTCAGCTATGGCAGGGAAGCGATGGTTGCCGGGGTGAGTGGCGACACGCCGATTCATCGATTGGTCGTGCACGATCTGCGCGGCGCTTGGACCAAGACCAATCGTGACGTTGCCTTCGCTCTCTTCGATTCTTTCATCAAGACTCAGCAACTGAAAAAGAATCTGTCGACCGCGGCGCTCAAGGGTTTTCACCGGGACAACAGCTCGACGCTTAATCCGCACAAGAACCGTGCTGCTGCTGCTGCTGCTACTGCTGCTGCTGCTTGCGTTTGCGTTTGTGATCGGCAAGCACGTGCTTGGAATAATGCGAATTAGTGCACGATTCCGCGCGCGGCTATTCCGGCTATTTCCGCCCGCGATCTCCTTCCGTCCCGAATAATAGTCTCGAATTGTTTTTCGCTGAGCATCTAGTGTCAGTTGATAGGAAAGCAACGGTAATT
>NW_012094667.1:0-1122 GCF_000956235.1 Wasmannia auropunctata | reverse complement strand
TCCCTCCGACTCGAATCTTACCCCTACCATAAAGTTGGATTGAAATCGCAGTGAAAATCGCTTATGTATAAACGTCTATATTTAAGCCGATGTGTTTTGAGAGAGAAAAAAAACGCGGGTAAACTGCGGTACAAGCTGCATTTATTCTCCGAAACATACAACCTTGATATTTGTGTGCGTCTCCGCGTGCGTTCCAAAAATAGCACATAGTAGTGATGCTTTAAAGCGAACTTGCCTGATGTCTTGGGCTTCCCCTGCCCAGTCCCCGTCAGTCTATCATTCGCCGTCCGCGGCGTACTGCGTGCGCGCGCTCCGCTCTAAAAATCGAAAAAAAAAAGAAAAGAAAAACCGTTTGCGTTTAAAATATCGTAGGCAGCGATAAAACCCGTCGCGAAACCATTTATGTGAGTAACGCGTGACGGATCTCGCGCGGGAAGAGAGCCGCCGATGCTGTAGTGCCTCGTAATATAACTTCGCACGTGACGCAAACCATGTCTTCGTACAGAAAGGGAGCGCAGGCTAAGCCAACAACAGCTGCGGGCTTACGGGCTCAAGCGTCAACAAATGGGCAATCAATTTTTGGAAACAGGTCACGGATCGGTGGTTTGCTCTCGTTGAATCAGAATAATTTAACGTATAACCCGGGATTATTGAGCGTAAAGACTCCGAATCTATATTCCGGCTCTAGTTTCTTGAATAAGAGTACGAAGAGTAGCGATCTGTTCCGAACAAATCCGTACGCGAAGTCTACGAACAGTACTCCGAGTTATCAGAATCTCTACACGACGTACGGTGGAACGTCAACGGGATACGGTGGTGTGACCTTACCTTCTCACACATCCGTCAGTCCCTTGAATCTGAGCCCATCTCCCAGCTACAACTATTTAAACCTAAACGTAAATACTCGGCCACATGTGCAAAAGACCGAGAGTTTTAGCAGATCCAAGGTAAAACCGAGTCTCAGTGTCGGATCGAGAAGTTCGAGTCTGCAGAGTTTAACTAGCTCTGAGGGATATGCTGTAAGCAACTACCTTGCCCGTATCCTAAATCTATACTGAAATACTTATAAAGCTTCCAGAATTTTCGAATATTTCCAAATGACGTTTTTATTAGACTATTATT
>NW_012094666.1:0-1048 GCF_000956235.1 Wasmannia auropunctata | reverse complement strand
TGTATAATATATACATATCCTCACATATAGATATATATATATATATATATATATATATATATATCCATATACAAACACATATATATATGTACATACATATTTATTATCACGATCATATGCTCGTGTCGCGTTATCTCCTCGACGATCGCCGAACGGATTTACGAAAGAACACAACAATTGCCGTCCTTAGCACATCGATTCGACAAAATCGACTCCGACGTGAACGTCAAAATTCCTTTCGGATCTCAGTACACCTTGTGATAAGCTCTCTCTCGAGAACACCCGAACCGAATTGTTGTCCGTTCGAGCGACGCAGTGATTCTTGAAAGCCAAGTGAGGTATGGTATTCTAACTTCTCGTCTTCGACGGTCATCGAGGACCGCGGGAACGGGTGCGTTAGTTTATTTGCCTGCTTCCTTCTTGTTTAAGTTTTAAAAAAAAATCGCTCGCGACGGTATCGCACTCTTCCATTAATTTTCTCGCGAGTATAAGATACCGGAGTGTTTTTTTTTCTTTTTTAGTTTAGAAAGTAATTTCCAAAGTCGCGCGTGAGTTTTTATTCAGAGATTTTTATCGAAACGTTACTTGTACGGTTTAAATCGACGTCCCTCCAATTCCATATTTATAACTTTCCTGTTATGATAGGTCAGATTACTTACTCGATTTGTACTCCTTTTGTATAGAGCCGGCTTCGTCTGATTAACGGTTGCGCTATACGCACGCCGAACGCCGTTGCCAACCGTTAATTAAACCGTCAAATTCTCGTCGTTAAGATTTTTACATTAAGACGGAATTTATCGTCTAGGTGATGCTTAATTTTTTTTTGTAGTTTTTTCTTTTTCTTTTTTTTTTTACCATTAACGCAATTTGTACTTGCGAGGGAGAACTATCGTCGTCGGGAGGTGCGCATGTTTGGCATGGGGTACCGACATTCGGATTTATTTCGACGATAGTGCTCTGCAACTCGGATTCCCCGATCTGCGATTTATTCGCCGTGAGATTTTTGTAATGACTAGTCACTCGCGTTTAATGCACAAAGAAAAAAATG
>NW_012094665.1:0-934 GCF_000956235.1 Wasmannia auropunctata | reverse complement strand
ATCCTATATTTATAAGTAACAAAGTTGATGTAATAAACAATAGCGACAGGTTTCCCGGCGCCATTCTACCCGGCCAGAATTTCACTTAACTACATCACAGTATCCTCTCGCGGAACAAGACATTTATTTCAGCGCAAATCTTCGTCAGTAGAAAAAATATCCCTGTCGCTTTTTATTACCAGCGTCGCGAGATGTACGCGTGAGAAAATTATAGCGCCCAGCTTCGGAGTGTATCGATCTGCTTTTGGTTTGTCGGAGGGGGCCATTCGAAAATATCGTACGTGTTAAATAATATCGACGGGATTCCTGCCGAACCTGCGGCTGTTGACATAAAGTTTTTATACCGTTTTACGCAAAGTTATAAATCTTCGAGGTTTATAAAAGTTTTATACGGCGCGTGACGGGCATGCACGATAGCGTCGCTATCGATATTTATTGTCTGTTATAAAATTATGGAATATTAAACGGGCCGTTATTAAGTTCTGTTTCTTAGCACATCTGTTTAAGTGCGCGACTTTAAAATAACGTCAAAGCTGCATTATCACTGTTTCAGGAGTAAGATAGCAGCTATTTTGAAAAAATATCATATATCATTCGTATTTTTCAGCCAAATTATTCGCAAGACGTATATACGTGGATATTCATAATTATTTTAAACAAGCAAAATAATGGAAGATATTTCAAATCTTGACTTTTGTCGCTTGTTTCTTGCTAGTTTCTCAAGTAATCCGTGCTGGATTTTCTCCTGCGACGATTTAGTTGACCGAAACGTCAAGATATCTCAACAATATTACGCTGAATTCTTCGTGCCGAATGTCACTTTTTATAGCCGCGTTAAAGAGACAAATCCAGCTCGTAAAGGGGAATCTTACGGCAACATATTTGCGCTCTCGCTCAAAGTGACAGAATGCTCTCTCTCTCTTTCTCTCTCTCT
>NW_012094664.1:0-674 GCF_000956235.1 Wasmannia auropunctata | reverse complement strand
TTATTGAAGAATTATAATAAATTTGCCAGCGGAGGATTAACAATTATGCTTCGTGTCGCAATCTCCTTTTCTTCGTTTACTTTTTTTTTTCTAACGAGCTTCGCGTTTCCATTGTAATTTTACTATAACTCGCGCTTTTATGACGTATGTGAGACAAGATGAGATAATTAATTAATGAAATAAAAAGTATTCGGATATTAAACGAGCTTTGTTTCCTGCGGATAGCTTGATCAGTTTCGTACTGTTTTATAAAATTAAAATCGCATTTATTTCGTTTCGTTTAGAAGCATGTGGATATATGGATAATGTTCTTTAAATGAACAGTTGAATTTAGAAATGATTTATACATAATACACAAGAGTTACAATGGTTTTCATTGCAATATTGTTTAGTTGTCGATAAGTAATAAGCTCACAACAAGATTACTATATATTGTAGTAAATGTAAATAAATATTAGATATTTTTTATAAAGTACGTTCGAGAGTAAATTTTATTTTTAATATTAATATGCATATAAATAAAATGAAGTGAAGTAGTGTGTAATTATTTTTTTATTTCCGCTTTTATTATTAAAAACGTGAAACATATATAATTTTTATTGAAATAACGCACTAGAAAACAAAAGAAGAATATATACCACATAACTATACTAAGAGATCGGAAGAGCACACGT
>NW_012094663.1:0-675 GCF_000956235.1 Wasmannia auropunctata | reverse complement strand
TTATTTAAATATAAAAGCACACTAATAAGTACAATTACCCTATGCTATGGAACTGTTAAAATGTGTTTTTAAAATAGAAAGTTTTTTTTTTCTAAATATAGTTTTATGTATTCAATCATACATATAATTTTTTATGAATTTTGAATGTAAGTTCATGATTGAAAAACATTGCAATTAATATAATTAAAAAATAAATGGAAAATAAAAGCATATACAAAGATTAATATAATAAAATATGAAACTTCTTTACATTAAAAAAAAATATTTTATTAATTTTTTGATAGCAATAATAATTAAAATCTAATGTCTATAAAGTAATAATATTTTGGTAATAAAATTTTTCTATAATCTTTTTCTCTAAATATAATTTTCTATTCTAGTTTTTTAATAAAATATAAATTTTCTAGTTAATTTTTTTCTAAATATAAAAATTATACAAAAGTTAATTACAATCGATTAAGTACCTGATAGACTTTGCTAACATGATCCTGTAAGTTTACATAGCTCTCGTAATCGGCCAAAAGTAGAAATCTATCCCATTTAAGCAATACATCAGCAATATCTTGGAATTCATTGAGGTTATTTGGACTGAAGAATCCTCCTTGGATTTGATCAATACATTGTTTAGCTTCCGGTAGTTTGTTATAATAATCGTATGCCGTCTTCTGCTTGAAT
>NW_012094662.1:0-590 GCF_000956235.1 Wasmannia auropunctata | reverse complement strand
GACTATATATATTTATACTATTACTGATTACCGTATGCAACATTTAATTTACGCATTAAATTCCGCTTATGGAGAAACAATTCAAATGGTAGACTGAAATTCTTTACAGGATCGTCGAAGCCGATTGTGACAGTAATAGCCGAAGCTCGCCACACTTCACCAGATCCGCAAACGCACAGGAGAGATTTCCTTGCAGTTGAATGCAGCTCGTTCAGTCGCTTTTCGGGTCTCTCGAAATATATGGCGGATCCATCATCTGACTTACCGAATTATTCTCGTGCCGAACAAACGTTAGATCAACCGGAATCCTCGAATTTCCTGGGACACAATCCTGGAGTTTCACAACCCAGTTTCCCCGCGTTCGTCGAGTCCTACAGTACAGATTTATCAGAAGAGGCTGTAAAAGGTGGACCAGTGTATCCACCGTTTCCCTGCCCTTTTTGCGACAGGGCATATACGAGTTGGGGCTTCCGCAGAAGGCATATAAAAGCTGTCCATACTATTTCTCCATCTCTTAATTGCAAATGGTGTTTACAAGTGAGTTCGTGGAGTTCTTTGATTATTTAAAAAAATAAAAAGCAAGCGAATTG
>NW_012094661.1:0-585 GCF_000956235.1 Wasmannia auropunctata | reverse complement strand
AAATAAATTAATTTATTTTGTCGTGAAAATATATATTTAAATATTTTTCTCGTAATATAAGATATAATGCAATCCATGTGTGTAATATATAAATATGTATATATTTAATATTATGTATATATTTATATGTATATATTTATATACATATTATGTATGAATAATAAATACCACGAGAATAAGAGAAAATAATATAATAATAAGGAACAAATCAAATATCGAAATCGAGCTTCGATATCCGCTGATATCCGGCGATAGTCGAAAATCCGGATTCTAAAGACAAAGCCTAAGTGCTCTTTGCGAGCACGATCCCGCAACACCGTCTGCATATAGAAACAGCTATTTGCACACTCAACGGCCTTACGTGCACTCAACATATGCGTTGCGTGAAGCAGCCGTGGAAAAATATCACCGTAACGTTTTTATTCCTGGCGGAGAAAATTTCTAGAAACATCGTACACGCAATTTTATTTTGAATCCTTTAATTCCACGAAGTGCACCGTGAATCCTCGGTCTGAAAATTTCAGAATTAATTCTTTCCACCGCAAAGGTATCAGAAAATGCACTTCGCGTACGGAACGACAGGCG
>NW_012094660.1:0-870 GCF_000956235.1 Wasmannia auropunctata | reverse complement strand
CTTTAACTGATTGTTTTAATTGAAGAGTCTTATATAATATACTCTATTTAGAATAATAAAACATTTATACTGTCAAAAAAAATTAATTTGTTTTATTGATATATTAATAAGTTACTTAATTTAGTAATTACACTAATTACTATAGCATATTAAGAATAGTATATTAAGGATTAGTGATGATATTAAATAAACATATTGTATTTTTTTCTCTATTTTATGACTTCTTTTATTATTTAATTATAATTAACATAATATATATCACCCAAGCTTACAATATTTACAATGCGCGAAAATCCCTGCATAAATTTTTTTGACATTCTACAATAATTTATTCACAAAATTTTTTATTCTTTTCTAACAAATTACAAATCTTATTCTATTATTAAATAAATATAAATATAAAAAAATTGTATACCATTTTACAATAATAAGAAATCCAGTTTGTAAAAATTTAGATTTATTGTTTTTAAACTATTAATTTTATATAACAAAAATATCACATTAATAATAATATTATTACGCTCGCGGACGTAAGTACGCGCACTCCGACTCTACGCACGCGACACGCACCTGTAAAGAAATACAACACACGCATGATGGAATAAAGAACTTTAATGCAAACACAGCTTAACAAGAAAAACAGATTATAGATATCATAAAATGCACCGGGAGCACGTCCGAACGATTTGACAGCACGATAACTTCAATTTCTCCGTTACTAATTTCCGTAGCAACGACTCGTAAATGGGAATATTCATTACTCTCTCGTAACCAACGTCAGCAGACGGTGGTTTAAGATCTTCGACGCTCGAAGCACAGGCGCAACAATATAAATAAAAAGTGTCGATAATAAAATTATAATTTTTTGTA
>NW_012094659.1:0-608 GCF_000956235.1 Wasmannia auropunctata | reverse complement strand
TTTTTTTATTTTACTTAATATTTTATTTTACATATTTATTTATTTAACATCTATTAAGTATAGTTTATGACTTTCTTTTGCATTACAATATATTTACAATATATTCACTTTTATTTTATCAATATTATATTATTGAAACAGGAGGCAGATCATTACATCCTGATCTGAAGGACGGTGGTGCACTACAAATTTCATTAGTTAGATTTCAAATTGATTATTATCCGTATCATCTGGCAATGGCGGACAGAAAACATTGGGCCAAGTACAGAGAGAATGCCACACCTCATAATCAATGGTTGCAACAATCGTTGAGTTCGTTCCGAAGTCAGTTTATGGATCTCATAGATTCTGGAAGAACACAACATTCTCCGTTAACAAGAAGTCAAGGAAACGTAACAGGTTCGTGCATATATAGTATACATCTAAGCATATAATATCTAATGCAAGACGTAATTGATATAAAAATTTGCAATTTTATTTAAAGCAGCTAGCGGTACGAAAGGTTCCAGAGAGCATTTGGAGAAAAGTAATCAACCACAAAATCCAAATGTCACACCGTCTGAGCAAAAAAAGGCGCAACATCCTAGTGGTAATCCCGTGAAAAATTA
>NW_012094658.1:0-402 GCF_000956235.1 Wasmannia auropunctata | reverse complement strand
TCTCTCTCTCTCTCTCTCTCTCAGAAATATCTGTTAAATATAATATATCTGTTAAATAAAATGTGTAACCTTGCGTGTTTTATCTTTTTGTGGTTATAAATGAACTGTTCCATATGACACACCGGGGAGTTGTTTTATTTCCCTTTTGTTATGACTTATGAAAATGAGACGACATCAAGTGCATTTCTTCTGGATAGAACGCTACGACAATGAAAATATGTTAATCAGCAAGTAGCAGTATCTAATGATAACATTAAACACAAATCTGCTTGACATATCAAACATTTGCGTTGAGTGTTTGATTGAGTGCTATTAAAATAATTAATTTAGCTACATGAAAACATTCAAAAGCAGACATTCGTTAAGATCTCTAAAGGATTCTTGCATCCAAATGTCATTAAT
>NW_012094657.1:0-393 GCF_000956235.1 Wasmannia auropunctata | reverse complement strand
TTCAAGCAGAAGACGGCATACGAGAGACGATGACGAGGTATTTTTAGAGAGAGATACGGTAACTCTGAGTTACGGATTTACGATCGTTTGCGACGAAACGCAGCTCGATTGCGCGTTGTACGCGAATGACGGTGTTAATCGGATCAAATTTGCTCAGTCGCGCGTTTTACGAGTACCATGCACGGACGCGAGCTGAGGCGCCATGTCGTTTCTAATCGAAAATTATTGCGAATACCAATTGTTTATGCTCGGCGCCGACTTATCTCCCCATTAAAGTGTCGTTCGTCACGTCGGATGGTGGATTAATTTATTGGTCGTTGCAGAAATTGACCACGTGGAAGGTTGCGATATGGATACGTTGGCTCGCAATCACTGTGAAACTATTGATCTTGG
>NW_012094656.1:0-3650 GCF_000956235.1 Wasmannia auropunctata | reverse complement strand
ACGTGTGCTCTTCCGATCTTTCATTTTGATCCCATTGGTCAAAATAGTCACTTCAAACCTGTTTTATGAAACTTAAAAATATTTGGAAAGACAATGGTATTAAACTTTTGCTGCATATATTATACTTTTGGATGGTTAAGCAGTTTATTAAAAAAATCATTTTTGTTTCTATGTTTAATCTTTATTATTTGGAAAGTTTTTAATAAACTGAAATTGATTTAGGCATGCTAAATGTTACATTATCAACGGAATAGTGTTGTATGTTGTAAACATGAGAAATAACGATCATACAGCTTGGTATTTTTTAGAATAAAATAAGAGAAGCACAATTGCATCGGCATTTTTCAAATGATTAAAAAGTAAATAAAGATTTATTTTAAAAAACTTACGAATATTAGTTTTTAATCCGGCTGAGGATAATTCAAATAATGCAAGACAAAATATACTGCGTATAGATTAACATACTGATCGTTTAGTATTCTAGCAACTATCGTGTTAGAGACAGTAAGTCTTATACAATCTCAGTTGTCGCGGCTTCCAAAGCAACATAAAAATCTAATGATACTAACATGCATAAGCATAAAATGAAAAAGAATAAGTATTAAATTGTTTCCATTTCTAATCAAAGATTAAATTATACTCTTACAGTCTTTCAAACTGAAAGAGCATATTACATTATTTGCTCATGTACATTATACATACATATATTCAAGAATACGAGAATAAATTTAAATAAATATGTCAAGAACTAGAGCGATAATAAAAATCTGCAGTTTGCAGAATGATATTAACATGGAAACGTTAGTAAGCAACGTCACAAAGCAAAAAATGAATGCTTATAATTATGGTCACTTACGCAGTCTGAAAAGCCATATTTGTAAGCATTCATTTTTTGCTTTGTGACGTTGCTTACTGACGTTTCCATGTAAACATTTGAATTTCCATATTTTACGACAGAAGGAGCTAACTTCATGCGTAATGTATGTCTTTTTATCATGTTATTATTTACAACTTTGATTACTAATCATTGAGAATGGACTGTCAAACATTACCAAACGACCACCAATTGAATGGTTAATCGTTAATGGATTTTCAGTAATGGGAGGCCAACTTTACATAGCTGATACCAATAGATACCAATACACAACAGATACCAATGACACAATAGATATCAATGTCTTTTTGATTTGGCAACATATATTTCCCACATCCAAAATGTTTGTTGGATATTAAGATATTTTAGCGAGAATAATTATGATAATTGTAATACTTTGTATTAAGCTATCTGATCACTATATTGTTGTATATTTATTATCTTAAAAACATATTGTGTTCTTTATTTAAAGTTATTTTATTTCTTGTTTTAAGGCAATTTAAAGTTATAATTTCATGTTTGCAAAATTATTTTTATTTGTCTGTATTAATTTTACACAAATTTTTGAGACACAATTCATTGAGATTTAGCATAACAATATTTTTAAAAAAATATTTCAAAGAATTCTTTAAAAAATACTTACGAAGTTTAGATTCTCCAGCCGAGAGTAATCCAAATATTGCAATGCCGAATATACGTATATAGAACAGCATTTTTTTCATTTAATATAACACGAACGTCTTGTGTACACTAGATAGAAAATACAGTGTATCTCCTGATCGATGAATAATGATAATTCATTCTGGTTGGGTTTTATATAACCGAGTTAATGATATATCTCATGACTTATATTGACTGATGATATATGTGATTTATATTAATATTGAATAATGCATAAACGTACACACGTAAATATACGAAAGATGCAAAGATTACAAAATTATAATAAATATATTATATATTATAATAAAGACTCTTTTCGGCATTCGTCCAAAGAAAAACCACGTTTCAAAAAAATCATGGGCGAGTTTTCTTAAAAAAAAAAAAAAAGAATCTTACGAAGTCCTGATGTTCAGCTTCGATGTTCAGCAGGATCCTTCGCACTCCTCCGAGAGATGCTCCTTTTTTCTAGATCTTCTTTCCCCTGTGAAAAAAAACGCAGAAAAGACCGTACTACAATTAATTAAATTTATTTCTTAAAAGTTTCCAGACTCCAATTTTTTTTTATTAAAAGAAAAATGTATTCTATCGTGAATCTTTCAACTCGTCTTTTAATAAGGAGCTCACCTATCTGAATGCACTACCTTGTTTCTGTGCCTATAGAATTCCCTAATACAAAATACAACATTGCTCAATTTTTTATTATTTTATAAAGACCCTCCCAATTTCTTTGCAACTTGGGTAATTTCAATCAATATACAATAATCGATAAAATATATGAAAAAATGGCAGCTATCAGTAAGCAGACCGAACATTTTGATGGCAAATTGATGCAAATAACAAACAGTTTTGTTATTGCAAACAATGTCAGTAAACATCTTGTAAAAATGCAACAATGTATGTTTTGCAGTAAACACCAGAGTCTGAAATTGTTGTGTCAATCTGTCGCCGTATTGCTATTATTAGATCTGCTCTGACGTCATCAATTTAACTGCGGAAATATTTTTTCATATTTCTTCATATTTGATTCACATTGAAGACTAACTGGGAACACAGTAGGATCAGGCTTTGATATTATCGTTTGCTAATATTTGTTTCTTATTTGGCAACATCCCACAATCAAAATGTTTGCTGGGTATTAAAGTATTTGAAAATGATCACGATGATTGTAATAATTGTATTGTGTATTAATTTAACTATTTATTCACTTTATTGTTGTATATTTATTATCTTATAATTATATTGTTTAATTATATTGTTTCTTGTTTGGAGGTAATGATTTCTTTAGAGAAATTATTTTTATGTTAACTTTATATTAATTTTACACAAACTTTTGATGTATATAACACAATTTATTGAAATTTAACATATAATAATATTTTTACAAGAATATTTTAATGAATTATGAAAAAATACTTACAAAGTTTATCAGATTCTCTAGCCGAGAATAATCCAAATATTGCAATGCCGATTATATGCCACGTACGTAGAATAATATTTTACGTGTAATATAACATAAGGTTTTGCATACTCTAGATAGGAAATACACTGTATCTCTTGATCTGCAAATAATGCGTCTGATTCTGGTTGAGTTATATATATAACTGAGATAATGATATCTCATATATAAATATTGAATAATACAGACATGCGTAAGCATACGAGAGATACAAAAGTTAAAAAAATCATAAATTTTTACAATTGACATTGTTACTTTTTCTATAAATGTTATGCTCTTATAATGCTTTTAAAAGTGTATATATATTTTTTGCAAATATATGTCATATACTAACTACAGATAAATTATTTCGTTTATGAATTGTAATAAATACGTTACTAGTGCAAAGAAAAACTTGAAAATTTAGTTTATAATATGAAAGAAAAGAAATTTTTAATATTTGGTGTGTAAATCTGTTTCTGTTTTATAAAGCACACATACCTTACAATGAGAAGTTCTAAAATAATTTATGCCCTGTTATAATACAAAGTAACAAACAAAATTATATATAGTTTTTTCTTATCTAATTCTGTATATAATTATTATTACTTTTGTGAAAAAGAACCGTAAATTTTAAAAGTATTGTAGAGGAGTAACACATAAATGGAATTAAATTTA
>NW_012094655.1:0-318 GCF_000956235.1 Wasmannia auropunctata | reverse complement strand
TTCAAGCAGAAGACGGCATACGACGTACGTAATATTACTCGAGAATATAACTGTCAAGAATATCAATCCGATTTTTAAAATGCTGTCTTTCGTAGAGTAATGTTCAAATACAGATGAAGCATTTAACTTTGAAAAGTATCTACTATGTCATATCATCCCTATAAAGTTAAGGCATAAATCATTTATTGACGTGATAAGTAATCGTCCACTGCATGTTATTATTAAACAACGTATTCATTCACGCAATCAACTGTGCGAAATAACGCAAGCAAGCATGCACGCAAGCTCATTCTGTAAAACACTAATATTATCTACTAA
>NW_012094654.1:0-362 GCF_000956235.1 Wasmannia auropunctata | reverse complement strand
GCATACGAGACGTAACAAAAAAGAAACGGCGAACAACGGTGCTCGACATTGCGGAACAATTTGCGTGGGTGCCAAGTGCTCGTTCACACTCGCACGGTAATTTCTTTTGCGCAGGATTGCACAGATATTCATTTATCATTCCATGATTGGATTAATAATTTGTGAAACTAGCAAAATGTCGTCCCAATAACAAAAAAAGTAAATTCTTGCTCGTAAATTTGCAGATATATAATGTATATACATTATACATATACACTATACGCATAGCCTTTTAATAAATTTCCATTTAAATACAATTTTTATATATCTACTATTTATACAACTATAAAAATATAGCAAATACTATAATTATAATTATAAAA
>NW_012094653.1:0-375 GCF_000956235.1 Wasmannia auropunctata | reverse complement strand
TATATATATATATATAAATCATCATTAAGATTATATTAAAACAAAAAAATTTACACGTTAAACTTACAGAAATCTTTTTATGGCTTTGATAAAGTTAAAATATTTCTGGCATTATTCATGCAACCTTTAAATAAGTTATGTAGTCACGAATCCACATGGTAGACGAATATAAATTAATTCGATAAAAAGGTGTCAGAGAGGTCTATTAATTTTATTTCTGCATTCACGCGACGTGGAATTCCGAGTATTTCCGATTTCGATTTCATAGTGCCAAATCTGCATTTGTACCTTTGTCGCTATGTGTGACTATAAATGTCTAGGAGGTGGTCGTGCTCGTCACGCTTTTTTACACCAGCGGCTTGTACGGTCAGAATT
>NW_012094652.1:0-337 GCF_000956235.1 Wasmannia auropunctata | reverse complement strand
CCAAAACGTTTATTTCGTGGAAAAGTTATTCAGATTATATGCTCGAAATAAAGGCAGAGCCAAATGTACAACAGAGAAATGAATATATGTAAATTTTTTAGAGGTATAAACAAAAATATTTTGATATTCTACAAATTGTGCGTATGTGAGATATTGATGTGGTAGTAAATATATACACATCATTACACACTACTCATCAATATCGTACGCATACATATGTACAAATCGTTGATAAAAAGCGGACGGAATTTGGCCGTCGCGCCAGCATGTCTTTAAAGCTATACTTAAAAATTATACGTATAAGTTGCTGTAATCTTTTTTAGATATTTGACATTTT
>NW_012094651.1:0-379 GCF_000956235.1 Wasmannia auropunctata | reverse complement strand
GTACAGTTAACTGATACAGTTAATGATTATGAAGATGATTATAATGAAGATATATTAATCGATGTCGAAGAAATTGTTATTGACGCATCATGTAAAAATGATGATACTTTGGAAGCATCTGCTGAGGAATATTTTGCAGGATTTGTTGCTAAAAAATGTGTTGAAAAGTCAAATTGTCAACTATGTCGTACTTCATTTATTAACGAAAATCATGAATTAACGAATGCAAGACAAATATTAACGTATTTCCGAGCATATGAAACAAATGATGGCCAAGAATTAGGACATTTATGTGTCCCTACGGAAGAATTTTCATTAGTATTCAAACTAATGAACGCAGTATTTAATACAGGTTATCCTAATATTAGAGGAAATTATA
>NW_012094650.1:0-347 GCF_000956235.1 Wasmannia auropunctata | reverse complement strand
CAAGAGTTTGCACGGAATTTGGCGACAATTTGTAGCAGTGCTAATAATATTATATACATTTATTTAAATTATTTACATATAATATAATTAATTTTCTATACTTTTATATTTGTATAATTTTTGAAAGTTTTACCATATATATTATAATATTTTTAAATCCTATTTTGGACTATTTGTAATTCGCAGAATTTAAAACAAAATTGTACTTCTATAAATTTTTACACTGCGTATTTTTATGCGTATTTCTTTTTCCTGATTTTTTTCAAATGGCACCTATAGCTGCTCTCGCGGAAGCTGGTCAAATTTTCATGCGTTTTAATCATTAAATATATAATATTTTTAATATT
>NW_012094649.1:0-337 GCF_000956235.1 Wasmannia auropunctata | reverse complement strand
TCTGATCCTGCCGATAAAAGCATAGGCAAAGAGAATGGAAGTGGTTCGAGTCAGAGCTACTCAGACATAAATTGTCAATAAAATGTGGTGCGTGTCCGTGTTATATCCATAAAATGGATGGAGAATATGTATGAATGATTCCACGGAATGGGACAGTCCCGAGCAGCAAATATATAAAAAAATAAATATATAATAAATATATAAAAAAAAAAAAATAAATATATATATCCCGTAAATATATAATACATTGAAAATTACAGCTTTAGTATATATTTATATTATCTATAAGCTTTAGCAAGAGAAAAATTACGCGTAAATATATATATATACATATATA
>NW_012094648.1:0-353 GCF_000956235.1 Wasmannia auropunctata | reverse complement strand
AATAATAGAGCGTCTGTACTATGTCTATACTACATAAATCCCACGCGCTAAAAATGCCGTATATATCCCAAACAGATGGAATATACGAGACAATAAACTAAACAAAGAATACAAGAACTAAGCACTTGTATTTTGCTCTGTCCTTTACTAATTCTCTACACTTATGTACCACAAAATAACCATGAAGCCTTTTACATTTCCTATACAATAATCATTTTATGTAGATTATAACTTATGATTGCGCTACTTATTACAATGATAAATTGATTTAACTTATAATAATTTTATAAATATTAACAATAAAAAACTGAAATCACAACACAATACTAATATATAACATAAAGGTATGTAAC
>NW_012094647.1:0-705 GCF_000956235.1 Wasmannia auropunctata | reverse complement strand
ACGATTTTATAAAGGCCTTCACACATAAAATACCCGTAAGGTCATAAGACGTAAGCATAAGAAAATTGACTCATCCCAAATTGAGTATTAGGTTGTCCATAACCTTTCCACTTAATTAGGATTGCCAAATTTCTTACGCTTACATCTTACGACCTTACGGAATTATATGTGTGAAGGCCTTAACAGCGAAATATATGACATATTATAGAACGAGTCGAGTTCGACAAACAAATTTCTAATTTCTACTACAATATAGTGTCGCCACTGTCAACGCAGAGTTCGTGGCTGACTAGACAAGAACCTTAACCATAAACATAAAAAAAATCACGAACGTTTTGATTCATTTTGGAGTCATCATCAGCCCATCATAATCAAAATTATTAATTTTTTCCCAGTATCAAATGACTGAATTACTATTGAGTTGTCAAAATTAGTGATATTTTTTACTACAGTAAAGAATACTTATAGGAATTAATATAGCAAACCCTCCGACAAAACTGGAAAGAAATAATAGGAAGCTTTGCATGTGTATTATAACGATTGAACGCACTCAGTTCGCATTAATACGTATATCTAATCTCAATTTAAAAATGAAATGTAATAATAAAAACAATATATAATTAAATATTAAGAATAGACCGTTAATATTACATACAAATTAAGAAACGAAAAGCGCTAATACGGTCCAAGCGAATCTTTATGCTC
>NW_012094646.1:0-473 GCF_000956235.1 Wasmannia auropunctata | reverse complement strand
GACAGCTCTCTCTCTCTCTCTCTCTCTCTCTCACGCACGCATGCTCACACGCACACACGTACGCATGCACATGCATGCACGTAATATTATATACTTTTTAACTTTATGAAAGTAGCAGTTAATTAAATTTTTGTGTTTGTAATATTTAATGTTACTATTACAGGAAATCTGTAAACAAAGAAATGATAAGTTTGAGATCGAATCAATTACATCTGATTCAGTAAACAGTGTGAGTGATTGTGAAATAGTTTCTTTAACTCATCAAAACGAAAAAAAAAGACAGCTATCAGTGCTATCACCAAAGATACAAACAAAACATCCCAAAAAACTTACATTGTGGGTCACAAAGAAACAATTTGAAGAACTGGTAAGCAATATATATATTATATTTGATATTTCTTAATTAAAATAATATTGTACACAATCTTCCAAATAAAACTTAGAGAATTACATGATCATATTTAGCACTAAAA
>NW_012094645.1:0-610 GCF_000956235.1 Wasmannia auropunctata | reverse complement strand
ATGTAACTTCGTCAAAAATGATCGTATTGAGATGTTCAAAAAACCATTTTACAGCTTGAAATTTCTACTTTCCAAATCGGTATTTTAAAAAACGATCCTATTGATCTTTCATGAAATTACATAGATAGAAAAAGAGACCCGACGAATCTCACAATTTTTTACAAACTTTGACAAGTTCCATGGCGCGAATAAAAAATCGCATGCAAATGCAGTTTACAGCTTTCGAAAAAGCGAATCTTTACCTTTAATTCGCTTTTTTTTTAGCGTTGTACAATTTTTTTTTATCGAGTTATTCAACATTGAAGCAAAAAGGAATTCCTTTTCCTGAAAGATCAGTAGGATCGTTTTCTTAAGTATCGATTTGGAAAGTAGAGATTTCAAGCTGTAAAATGCTTTTTTGATCATCTCGACACGATCATTTTTGACGAAGTTATACTCTCTTAAATTTTGCCTATTTTTAGTAGAGTAACGTGATCTTTTATTTTTGGCATAAGTATTCCATAATTTTAAACTGGACAAGCTTCAAATGAGTGTAACTTCGTCAAAAATGATCGTATCGAGATGTTCAAAAAAGCATTTTACAGCTTGAAATCTCTACTTTTCAGATCGA
>NW_012094644.1:0-845 GCF_000956235.1 Wasmannia auropunctata | reverse complement strand
TATATATTATATTATATGTATATATATATATACAGGGTGTCCCGTAATGACCGGACTAACGCTTAAGGGTAGATTCTTGAGATCATTTTAAGACAAAAGTTCCAATACCAAATGTTGAGACTATAACAGTTTTTGAATTAGTATATATATATATATATATATATATATAAAATTTGTGTCTGAGATTGAAACTCCCTCTTTACCGAACGAGGATTGAGGCTCCGGTCTCGGCTATGTAGGTGGCGCGTGCGAGGAGAAGAAGAAAAGATGGCGAAGAAGTTTGTCACGTAAACAACATCGTGCAAATAAAACCGTTAAAAACAGCATACGAGTAATCATTTGTGACACAAATAAGCAGTAAATCCAACATAATTATTGGCGCCCGAACAGGGACTCGTGCAAAGTTCCGGAAAATATCGTGAGAAAAGTGCACGAGATAGACTTGTATCTCGCAAGAGTAAACAGGCGTCACACGCACGCAGCATTTTCTACATTTCGTACGGTGCGTAGCAGCAAGGTTCGCACACGTAAACAGGCGTCACACGCACGCAGCATTTTCTACATTTCGTACGCAAGCATTTCTACACGTCGTGCGGGTTCGCGCACACCATCATCGAGGAGCTCTGAGGCGGCGCTGACACCGTGAAGCAGCACTGGTGGACCACAGTCGTGCAGGAAGGCAGTGGTAAAACGAGAGGAATTTCGGCAGGACGAAGGGGTTCCAGCCAGCTACCAGGCAAACGACCAAGGAGCTTCCAGGATTGTACAGGTTAGTGAGTTCCCCCTCCTTATCCTTCCCGATATCCCGATATCCAGTTTGACTTACAAAATGGCTGACTTAAAAA
>NW_012094643.1:0-566 GCF_000956235.1 Wasmannia auropunctata | reverse complement strand
TTATTTCAGGACACAAATCTCAATCGAAATGAATTACTTTTTTTAAATCGGTTTTAATCGCATTTTCTCAACTAACGGTCACCCATCCAAGCCACGACTGTCATTAACACTGCTTGACTTCTGTAATTGAGAACTGCAGACACTTCGTGATGTTCCATGACTACTCGATATTAATAAATACATATCCGTGATAGATAAGATCAATAAAGTTATCGAAAAGATGAAGATTTTTTAAATAAATGTTAACATACAATAACATGATAGATAGTCGAAATAACGACAGTAAAGTACAAATAAGTACAACACAATGTAAAATACTGGATCAAGAGAAGCGATAGAGTTTCATACAAATGTATGCAAACAAATTATTATTATACTGATCACAGACAAAATTGGATTTTTATTGCATTCAAACCGATTTAGTTTATATATCCTCAAAATCGGTGAATTTCGAATTACGGATTACAATCAACTCAATTACTAAAAATTAGATATTATTAAAGCAGATTGAAATTACATACGCACCATCGCTAAATTTTGAATTAAAAATTTGAATTAAAAATTCA
>NW_012094642.1:0-537 GCF_000956235.1 Wasmannia auropunctata | reverse complement strand
TTGTTTGGAAATTTTAATTTATAGTTTTTCAAAAAAATAAAAATTACACTCAAAAAGATATCAATTCAACTTTCTACTACAAAACATATCTAAGAGACATTGATCAGACTATGCATTGAAGATTAAGGATTGCGAGAATTGAAGATTAAAATTCGACTAATCAGAACGAAATAGATTTAGAAATTAAAATTATCTAATTGGTTGAATTTCTAATCTTCACAATTCACAATCTTTAATTTCCAATATATAGTCTGATACGGACCTAAAGTAATTTGTCACAATGTAACGTGTTCAATAATAGATATTTTACGATAAAATTAACTGTTTCTCGAGCGTATTTAACTCCAAATTTTAAAAAAAGTTCAGTTAATCTTAAACAAAAATATTTACGCGTATCCCTTGTTCACCAGTTGACATTCATCTCAAACAAATCTTACCGCCCGTTTAGCCAGAGAAGGCCCAACTTTAGAAATAACAGGCTGTTTGATAAACACAGACTCAAAGAGTCCATGAGGTCCGGCAAAGCATCGGAACCGA
>NW_012094641.1:0-655 GCF_000956235.1 Wasmannia auropunctata | reverse complement strand
TGAATACCGCGCATCACATAATACGCGACAGTGCGTAGTGCGGTTATTTATTGCGAACATACGGAATCCTGCGATTTTCGTGAAACGCGTTAACGTTGGATGTGAGAGATCCTTCGGTTTTTGCGGAATTCGTGCTTTCTACGGCGAAGCGTACGACGGTTCTCGCGTTGTGACCCGCGACACGGCGCGTGTGTCCGCTATCGTGCGTTTTCGCCGAGATCGAGGGAAACTCGTTTTCCTTATCGATCCAACGAGTGCGTGTGTGATGTATGATCGAGTGTGTGAGTGCGAAGAATTATAATCATCGTTTTTTTTTTAATAAACATATTTATTCGCACAATCCTTGTGTTGAATCACTGGATACCGCATCTCACAATCCCAGCGCTCGTTTCCACGCATCGTTGTTCGCATTCAGCTTTGCTGCTTCCATCAGAGAGCTGACAGGACGTCCGCTGCTTCCGCGAGCTGATTGATTCACCGACGGAGATCCAAGGCAGCGGTGTTCTTCCTTCCTCGTTGTCGGTTAAACGAGGTGGCGACCGTAAGATATCCCGGACGGATGCTGTGGCGCTTCGCAATCGAGGTTTGAGCCGGCAGATGTCTGGAACAAAGGTAAAATAAAAATATTAAAAGTAAAGTAATCGGTGTTGCTGAA
>NW_012094640.1:0-622 GCF_000956235.1 Wasmannia auropunctata | reverse complement strand
ATAGGCACCGTCGGAAAACGTTATTCGGCATAATGGATGCGGATGACGCAAAACTAATAGACGAACAGCTAACGCTAAGTCGGAATAACCAACAGACGTTACAGCACGCCGTAAAAATCAATTAAAAATATTAAACGCTACGTTAGGACATTTAACCGATGTAGAGCAAGCCGTAGATTATAACGAAAATCTAATATTAAACGTAACCCGCCGAATGGAGTGGCAATTAGCGAAATTTACGCAACGCGAAGACATGGACGAACAGTTATTCGTCTTGACGACGATAATCGCGGACTTGTCCAAAGACGTAGAAAATATAATTGACTATATCACAGGACTGATAATAACACGATTACTGCCGCTAGAGACTATCGTCGCGGAATTGAGAGAAGCCGCGGCACAGTTAACCAAGGGACTGCACTTTCCTTTTAGAATACAGTTGGAAAATTGGCAGACGATACAGAATTATATTAAAATAAACGCGTACTACGCGGCACCGAACATTTACACGATACTTAGATTTCCTGTGATAGCATACCCGTCATACAAAATTGTGAAGGCAATTCCTTTTCCCTCAGTGGAACGCGATAATAAATTTGCATTCTTAAAAGTAAATCAGCCC
>NW_012094639.1:0-378 GCF_000956235.1 Wasmannia auropunctata | reverse complement strand
GCTGGAGTTCAGACGTGTGCTCTTCCGATTTTTCCTCGTCGAAACTCCTTGTCCACGCTTATATAGAGCAAGATGAAGTCCATGACCTTCCATGACGCGATTATGACGTTTCTGTTCTTCCAGTTGACGCTGCATAACTTTATTATCGTTCACAGCCTTCGCAACTCCCGCAGCTCCGCCAAGGGAGCGTCCCGTTTGACCACGTCCCGATTGACCACAGCCACTCACAGCGGCCGGTGCCTAGAGATTTTCCACTGTTCAAGCGCTGTGAGTGGCTGGTGGTCAATCGGGACGTGGTCAATCGGGTATCACCCCTCCGCCAATCATCGAACCGAGAACTCCCAATATTGGCAGGATTGGCAACATACCACCGCGTTT
>NW_012094638.1:0-696 GCF_000956235.1 Wasmannia auropunctata | reverse complement strand
CATGGACATAGGAATATGCTTTGACTATATAATCAATAGTCAAAGGGAATATGAGCATATTGTGAGGGGAAAGCTAGAATCCTAGAATACAGAGATGCGACACGGCGTCAGTTAAGTTAGATAACCATCGCCATTTTAATTCAGTAAAGTACTCCTAACCTTATAAGCTAATGACAGTTGATGCAAAAAGAAAATACTTACACCATAATAATAGCTTTTTATTACATTTCAACACTTTGTATTGTCTTAATTTTTCTCTATATAATTTATATGTACATACTTTACAAAGCTGTATCTTGATGCATTAGGTGCAATAGTGTAGAATTAAAATGGTCGCTTTGATCATTTGGTTGGTGCTTTGTCATGTGATTTAGACAGCCAATTAGACCATACCCTTCAATGTCGCATCTCTGTTTTCTAGGGGTGCGTTCCGATATTCACTGCAAGTACTGGCGCCTATGATGTCATTTAGTAGAGCTTTAAGAACGTTCCGTTATTACTGAGACTGATTTTTCCGTACATAGCGATAGAATAACGGAACAATATCCACAGTACTGTTGTTTATATCTACCGGCAATTTTAAAATATGTCCTGTGTATTAGCAAGAATTGAAATTATTGATAATATAAAAATAGTCTTGATATCTAAGCTTGCTAGATGTTTATATAGAATTATTGGAATCAAACAGCGATTGTA
>NW_012094637.1:0-545 GCF_000956235.1 Wasmannia auropunctata | reverse complement strand
AAAAATAGCGCTCTCAAGGGCACGCAAGGTTGAGGACGCGCCCGTACTTTCCCTCACTAACGGGTCAGGAATTCGCTTGTTGTGAACGTCCCCACGGGATCGCTGAGTGATAATAGTACGGACTGCTCGCACGCAGTCCACGAAAACAAAATCTGAAACGACCTATACACGCGACCACGGTCACTGAAACGGAATATACGCGGCAATAATTTTCGGGGCTTAATACCTCGAACGCGAGCAGTGGAGCGTAAAGGAATGCGAAAACAATGACACGGCCGTTCGCCGCCTAACGAAGGACGCACAAAAGAAAACGAAAGAAAACGGAAACGTTACGTAACTGAAATAATCTCTCCCCTGAAACGGCCAGCACTCGCGAAATTCTCAAAAATACCGAAAAAGCAAAACGAATTTCCCCCGAAATTCCAAGGTCACACTAACAAACTCAAATATCTCACGCGAATCGCGACGCGCACAATTAACACTGCTGTAAAGAAAAGAGATTAGCCAAGATTCGCATACAATGTCAAAAGCACATGCAACACAGA
>NW_012094636.1:0-374 GCF_000956235.1 Wasmannia auropunctata | reverse complement strand
GGCGTACTCCATTATTTCCGATTATGTGTCCCAGATAGGCAACTTCATGCCGCAGAAATTCGCACTTGTCTGGTTGTAGGCGTAGATTAGCGTCGCGTAATCGAGTCATTAGTTTTCTTATTTTGATGTCGTGTTCTTGTAGGGAACTTGCGTACACGACAATGTCGTCCATATAAACAAAAAGCTCTGCTCCTTGCAGGCCAGTTAATACTTGGTCCATTAATCGTTGGAATGTTGCAGGTGCATTTTTGAGTCCAAAAGGCATACGGGTGAACTCGTAGTGTCCGTGAGGCGTTGAAAAGGCTGTTTTGTGAGCATGAGCGGGATCCATGGGAATTTGGTGGAAGCCGCTGGCAAGATCTAGTACTGAAAAG
>NW_012094635.1:0-404 GCF_000956235.1 Wasmannia auropunctata | reverse complement strand
GTCTCCGCGCCTACGTTATCGTGTCCCGACTTTTCCGTTCCCTTCGTATTGCAAACGGACGCGAGTTCCGTAGGGATCGGAGCCGTATTGATTCAGAATATTAGTGACGAAGAACACGTTATCGCTTTCGCAAGTCGCGCGCTCTCGGAGCCGGAGAAGAAATATTCCGTTACCGAACAGGAATGCTTAGCGGTAGTCTGGGCCATCCAGAAGTTTCGACCATACCTTGAAGGATATCGTTTTACCGTCGTTACCGATCATAGCAGCCTACGTTGGCTACACCATTTAAGAAACCCGACCGGTCGACTAGCGCGTTGGGCGTTAGAATTGTTAGAGTACGACTACGAGGTAGTACACCGTAAAGGCGCGCTGCATCACGTCCCCGACGCTCTTTCTCGGATGTA
>NW_012094634.1:0-445 GCF_000956235.1 Wasmannia auropunctata | reverse complement strand
GTTCAGACGTGTGCTCTTCCGATCTACTATATATTTTTAAATATAAAAGATGATTGAACATTGATATAAAAATTACGTTTTATTTCTTTTCGTACCTTTTACCTGTAGTTAAGATCAATAGTATTAATAATAATTGTACTTGCATGATAATAATAATAACGTAAAACGTGAAACCTTCGAGAACATGTCGGAACATGTCACCAAAATGACGTCGCAGTCCACGTGGTAGCGGCGCGTTCAAAATGTCGGCATCCGCACACGTGACGGTGGTGGCGACTGTGGCAGCACCGCGTTCAAAATGGCGTCACCGCGCACGTAGCGGCGACGGTGGCGGCACCGCGTTCAAAATGGCGTCACCGCGCACGTGGCGGCAGCGTCCACGAAAATATATTGATAAAAAATTAATTGTTATCAATTAATTGATGATTCAATCGATTATTGTTTA
>NW_012094633.1:0-412 GCF_000956235.1 Wasmannia auropunctata | reverse complement strand
AAGCGGTTGACCGAGATAGACTCGAATGAGGCCGAGAACCCTCTCGACCCCGGTGCTGACCGTCCCGTGAGGAGGGATCCGGAGCAGGTCTGCCTGAGAATCCTAGGCAGAGGCTTGAGAACTTCTCTCTCGACCCCTTTTTTCTCGACTTTGCTCGCGGTTCTGGTGCGGATGGTACTTCTGGCGGACTGGCGGGTAGCGAGTCGGGCGAGAAGTGTTCTTGTCGGAAATTCTCCCGGCTTTTATACCCGCTCGGGCGCGGGTTCGGACGTTTCCGAGTCTCGTCGGTAATCTCCGGGGGGGTTGTAAAAAGGGAAGGCTCGGTGGGGGTGAACTTGCCGCGTGCTTCGCTGGGTGGCGAAAAAAAAGATAATCCGGGCGCGCTGCGCCCGGCTCCCACTGGTTCTAGTGC
>NW_012094632.1:0-568 GCF_000956235.1 Wasmannia auropunctata | reverse complement strand
CCGAGCGGCCCCAGTTGACTGTGCAACGCATCGCGACTCCGTCGCGATCGCATGCTCTCTCTGACGGTCGTTTCGAGCGAAGATAAGGGTGTCAACGCAAAGATCTCCTCCCGCGGTAGTACCGTCGGTTGTTCCGTCGATGCATCCGCCGGCGGTTCTATCGCTGACACAGGACTGAGCGTGGGTAACGCGACGTTCCATTTCTTTTGCTTTTTGCGCGGTGTTTGCTTAGGCGTTGACGCGACTCTGAACCATTTGTCGTCATTCTCGGTATCGCTATCCACGCGTTCCTTCTTCCTCTTGGTACTCGTCGCAGCGTCGGTCTTGGCTCTCTTCACACTCGTCGCTGCGTCGGCCTCTCTTGACATTCGTCGCAGCGTTGGCCTCTCTCTTGATCGATTCCTCGCCAACTGCATGCTCGGCGATCTGTTTCAGAGGTTCGACGATGGGTTTGAAGCGTCTCTCCAACGCGATATCCTCGTCTATTCTGCCAGTTTTGAGAGCGCGATGCTTCTTGCAAATCGACTCGCTTGTTTTCGCGATCTGCTTCGCTATTTTCTCGCGATCC
>NW_012094631.1:0-349 GCF_000956235.1 Wasmannia auropunctata | reverse complement strand
ATTAATTTAAGTAGGACTAAGAATTTGATAAAGTCCTGAAGAAATAAAAGTTACTTAAACTTCAATAAAAAATTATGTCTTGATTTTTGACTATGATACTTTACAACTAAAAAAAATTTTTTTAATATGTTAATTACAAAACAATCTAAATTAGAGTGAAAGAAGCTTTTTTAAGATGAGCAGCTTAGGATCATCTAATTATAACAATTCGGGTCCATATAATTTTTTGTAATTTAAAGCTTTTTACATACAGATTAACAACAATCAGAGATTCGTCTTATCTATGCATTTTATCTCTCAGTGCCGATCATGCAGTTATATTCGAGACGTAAAGCAAAGTCGGATGGAG
>NW_012094630.1:0-461 GCF_000956235.1 Wasmannia auropunctata | reverse complement strand
TTGGCTGCCAAGCCNCTGAGGACCGCGGCGGTCACCATTCTGTGCCCCACCGGACGATTACGCGGAGACCCGTCAGGGCCGCCCGGCAGGGGAGTGAACCTCCAAGAGCTGGGCATCGAGGGTCTCCGCAATAGGCGAGCCCTAACCGGGGCCCTGGTGCTGGAGATACCGGGCCCGACAGGGAGGAAAAAGCCAGGAAGCTGGCTGCCTCGCTGACCACCGTCCTGGCGGGAAGGAAGGGGTCAAGGTCTCAGTACCCGGCCGTACGGCCGAACTCAGGGTACGGGACCCTTGACGACTCGGTCACCTGCAGCGAGGTGGCCGAGGCGGTGGCGGCGCTGGGGGAATGNTCCCCCCAGCGAACTAGGCCTGGGGGACATCAAACTGGCCCCCAATGGCCTGGGCACCGCCTGGGTGCGCTGTCCTCTTAAGACAGCCCGGGCGGTGGCCAGGATCGGTAA
>NW_012094629.1:0-323 GCF_000956235.1 Wasmannia auropunctata | reverse complement strand
TTGGGAGGTTGCAAAACTTGCTCTCGCAAGCACAACACGCTACTGCACCTTTCATCGTCGGAAGACCGCCACAAGTCAGGCGAATCGGCTAATAAGGAAATTGTGTTGTCGGAGACAGATTCTCCAGTCATTCCAACCGCAGTGGCTACCCACGCCTCAGGTATATCCGACAGCAATCACTTACTTCTTTCTACTGCCGTTGCGTTAGCTCACACTAAGGATGGCTCGCAGCTGCCCTGCCGCATACTACTAGATTCGGGATCCCAGGCTAATTTTGTTTCTCGTCCCTTTTTAAATGCACTGGGCCTAATTCCGCGCAAGGT
>NW_012094628.1:0-397 GCF_000956235.1 Wasmannia auropunctata | reverse complement strand
GCCTTTTCAACGCCTCACGGACACTACGAGTTCACCCGTATGCCTTTTGGACTCAAAAATGCACCTGCAACATTCCAACGATTAATGGATCAAGTATTAACTGGCCTGCAAGGAGCAGAGCTTTTCGTTTATATGGACGACATTGTCGTGTACGCAAGTTCTCTACAAGAACACGACATCAAAATAAGAAAACTAATGACTCGATTACGCGACGCTAATTTACGCCTACAACCAGACAAGTGCGAATTTCTGCGGCATGAAGTTGCCTATCTGGGACACATCATCGGAAATAATGGAGTACGCCCAGATCCTGAGAAGATAAGAGCCGTAAGAAATTTTCCTACGCCAAAGAACGCCAAAAATATTAAACAATTTCTAGGCCTTGCCGGCTATTACA
>NW_012094627.1:0-322 GCF_000956235.1 Wasmannia auropunctata | reverse complement strand
GTTCTATAAATAGGTCCGCTCTCGATAATTTCTTCAGAGTATTATGTGGAAGCAGAAAAGATGCGGTTCGTGCGACAGTCGCAGACGATCAAAGTGATAAATTTTGATGATAAGATAAGGTTAATGCCTGATAAAAAGATACGTAAGCATGGAAACATGCTACCGATTTCTATACGTGGTATTATCTGTGGTCCATCGAACTGTGGCAAGACAAACGTGCTGATAAGCTTGTTGGAGAGTTCGCACGGTGTACCCTTCGAGAACGTGTACGTGTACTCGAAATCATTGCAGCAACCAAAATATCAATACTTGGAAAAGTTAT
>NW_012094626.1:0-401 GCF_000956235.1 Wasmannia auropunctata | reverse complement strand
TCTCAAAACTGGTAGAATAGACGAGGATATCGCGTTGGAGAGACGCTTCAAACCCATTGTCGAACCTTTGAAACAGATCGCCGAGCATGCCGTTGGCGAGGAATCGATCAAGAGAGAGGCCGACGCAGTGACAAGTGTCAAGAGAGAGGCCGACGCAGCGACGAGTGTCAAGAGAGCCGAGACCGACGCTGCGACAAGTATCAAGAGGAAGAAGAAACGCGTGGATAGCGATACCGAGGATGACGACAAATGGTTCAGAGTTGCGTCAACGCCTAAGCAAACACCGCGCAAAAAGCAAAAGAAATGGAACGTCGCGTTACCCATGCTCAGTTCTGTGTCAGCGATAGAACCGCCGGCGGATGCATCGATGGAACAACCGACGGTACTACCGCGAGAGGAGA
>NW_012094625.1:0-1410 GCF_000956235.1 Wasmannia auropunctata | reverse complement strand
TTCGAGAGATCAAAAGCGTGGATATGATAGGTCAAAGGTAAACCTATCATTCAGTGGAGAAACTTGCCTTGCTCCTTCCCCCTCCCGCCCCTGTTAACAATCTCACATAAATTGAAAACGATACAAGCATCGCTCTATTGAAATGCACATCCGAAATGCACATAAGATATTCATATCCGCAACGTTTGAAAAACAAAGAAAAACGAAGATCACTTGACTGACGCATCATACTTTCACTTTATTCTAACGAAGATAAAAATGCGCGCATTGCCCGAAGTGTTAGATATTCAAGGTCGGTCGACAGTGAAAGTATACGCTCGTGGATTGAAGTGTTAATAGATGATTTGTTTAAACTACGATACGTATCACCGTGAAATTATTTTGATTGCGTATGTATTTCGAAGAAGCGAAAAATACAAATAAATATCAATTAAAATTATCTTTGTTAAAAAAATGCAAAGAATTTAACAATTTCATAAAAATAGCACACGTGTATATTCTAATTACATAATGATTATCGATTATTAGTAAAAATCATCCATTCTTTTTCACGGGATAACTCGCGAATTGAGAATTAACAGATCAAACTTAAATAATCAAAAGATCTGCGTGTATGTTCCATTTAATTAAGATTATTGTATTTAATTATATCTTTCAATTGGGAAAGAAGACGTGACCGCGCTCAATCACCTCACGGCGCGTATACTCGCGTTAGAGAAGAAACCGCGCACGTACTCGCGGGTTAAGAACGTGGATCCCGAAGGTCAAAGGTGAAAGTAACATGGAGAACGAGGTAGAAGAATCGAGATAGGAGGAGTGGGGGGGAAAAGAGAGAGAAAGACCGACCGAAGAACGAGCATGGCGCCGGCCGGTCGACCGACTGAATGGAACAGCGGCGCTTCGCGCACTGATTCTTACGTAAGTACGGCGCGGCGCGGCACGGCGCATCGTCGGGACTGCTAATTATTCTAATTATTCGCTTGTCCGGCATAGAACCGCCCCCGACGTCCGTCTTGAATTCCTGTGTTGATCGCCAGCTGTCTGTCCTTTGGCCCAACGAACTTTACGCTTTTATAATTGGCCGAAAAAAAAAAAAAAAATATCTGTTCCCTCCTCGTACCTCATTATTTCTTGAGTGCATTAGCGGAGCTTCACATATTGTCGATACGCAGTCATTATCTGCATATTCTCTCGTTTTAATCGCTGCACGCACTCGTAGTTGCCCATAACGCTTACTATTGATACAACTACGATAATTTATCAGTAGAGATTTAATATCTAATATATAATTCTTGTTACCTATATCGTCGATGAAAGTTTTTCTGGTTAATTTTTAAGGGCCTTGCATTATGAACTGATTATAGCGTACGTAAAATAAATTTATTACGAACAACAGATCGGAAGAGCACA
>NW_012094624.1:0-1108 GCF_000956235.1 Wasmannia auropunctata | reverse complement strand
GCTCTTCCGATCTCATAAATAACAATATGTTTTTTGCATTTAAAAAAACTATAGCCATCTTACTCTAAGTTACCGTACATATTGATATATTGTAGTTAAAAATAATATATAGTACAATTTATTATAGGTATTTATTAGGTATATCATTTCAAATACAATATTTATTCGTTATATAGTAAAAAAAGATACATTGTGTTCAATAGTCGCGTAAATTATGATAATCGCAATCAATGTGGCGATCGACGATGAATCTGAGAAAAGCTTTAACGAGAAGACTGGACCTGGTTTTCGAAGTAGGCGGGGAAGAGAGCGCGTTAATTAACTAAAATCAGGTCCGGATAATCGAAATAATCTCCGGGGCCGCTACGAAGAGGGGGATTAGACGTCTACCGAAATACTAATCCATTTGTTATACACCACCAGCAGTAAAATCTATCCGCCCGGGCGCGCTCCTATAGGACGTTGTTATTTTAGGTGATATCTGAGAGCGTGGCTGAGGAGACGCGAGAGGGGAAGGGGGGAAGGAGGAAGAGAAGAACGGTGAATAGATTGAGGAGAGGCAGAAGGGAAATGCGGGAGAACGGTCGTCGTCGCGCAGGTTGTGGGTCGAGCCTTAGCGAGGGAAGCGCCCGAGGACCCTCGAAGGTAATCTTGGCTCGTTCGCGGAGGGTTGCATTTTGATCCCCGGAGCTTCCGCCGTGGCACGATCTCTCCGCGCCACCTCTGCGTCCGGGGGGCTCACGCATTTACTATAATTAGAACTCCCTAATTAACGAGCAAACGTCGCACGGGTCTGTCGTAATCTCAGGCTTGACCTTCCACCATCGTTTAGACGCCTTTTCTCGCCCCGCGTTTTAATCCGTGCCTCCCCTCCTCTTTCCTCGCCGCGCCGCGCTTCCGTCCGCCCATTCCGCGGAACATCAAGAAAAAGTGGAAACTACGCGCGGCACTAAAATTTATTCCGTTCCTTTTTATTTCGGGATTAAGGGAAACGTATATAGTAAACGCGCGATGCGTTTGGCGAATTGTCAAAAAGCAAATGCCATTAAATTACTTGTTCTATATTTATACGAAAAATTACATTTCGTGCAATTTTGAAATTATTATT
>NW_012094623.1:0-610 GCF_000956235.1 Wasmannia auropunctata | reverse complement strand
TTCAAGCAGAAGACGGCATACGATCGCAGTCGTGCCTTTCCACCTTCCCTCTCGATTCTTTCTTTCGTTCCTACCGACGAAAGGCACTCCTCTCTCGCAGGTACTGACGATGGAATGTAAATACGTCGCGGCCAATAGGTTTTATGGTTATTGCTACTCGATAGGCGAGGGCACAGTCTTCTCCGCTGCACAGTCGTCGCCGCGTACGCGCCGCGTCCCGTCTTTTCTGCCGACGAGCCGCTCGCGAAACTTCTCCGCGGACTTTCACCACGCGGAGGAACCACGGAGACCTCGAACAGTGCCATCGATAGTACGCGTCGGCATTTCCCAATTGAGAGTCGATCAAGTGCGTTTCCGGACACGCATACTGTCACCGCTTTGACAAGTAGGCTTTTCCTTGGCCTCTTTCATACGTGAAATATGTGACGACTATATATATAATTTCTATACGCCCACCGAGTAATTTTTCATTTGCTTAAAAGTTGCGAATTCCAAAGCTATATTTACACTGAATATTATATTAGAATACGCGTTTTAATTATGCATTGATTCTAAAGTAGTATTGCTAATTTTTTTTTGCATAAATAAATGATTAAATATTTAGATAGAT
>NW_012094622.1:0-617 GCF_000956235.1 Wasmannia auropunctata | reverse complement strand
ATACTTTCGAGCAATACAATTTTCAAATGCGAGGTAAGAAGTTAGAAACAATTAGCGCGAAACAATTTCCACTTTGTGGGAAATTTGTAATAATAGACCTCGTATTGATTCTTAGTCTTTCTTACTTGTTCTTTCTCCCTCTCCCCCTCTCTCTCTCCCTCCCCGGAAAAGTAGACGGCCGACTTTACACTCGATTTTAATCCACTAATGAGTGCACGATAGTCTGGCGCCTTCGATCATTATACGCCAACGATCCAATTCCATATAAGTAAGGAACGAGACTCTGGGGGAGAGACTTTACTTAAGGATACCCTCTTTAAATTCCAATTACAGCCAGTGCGAACACAAAATTGTTTCGCCGGGCTTAACTCCGCCGCGCAATTACTTCGATTACGAGCGAGCTCAGTTTTGAGTTTCTAGATCGTCGGAGGAAAAGTTAAATAATGAAGGTCATTTTTACAAAAATTTTCCTTGCTAATTTAAGGACATTAATTTGCATCTCTGAATATTTATGCGCTCGTATTCATAGATATTCTCCCGACAATCATTATCACAATTCTGTCTAAAAATATTAAAGAGGAATGATCGATCGGCTACATATACATAACATAAAAGTT
>NW_012094621.1:0-548 GCF_000956235.1 Wasmannia auropunctata | reverse complement strand
CTCATTCTCTGTCTCTCTCTCTCTCTCTCTCTCTCTCTCTCTCTCTCTCTCTCTCTCTCTCTCTTTCTCTCTCGATAATGGCGACAGACCATAAGGTCTGCAGATTATAAAATGAGTCGGCCGATTAACAGGGATTTCCTCAGAAATTTGTATTAACTGCGAACGGACAGATAGAATGATTACCTGCACATTGGCGCGCGCGCACACGTTCGTTCGCCTATTCACGTGCTGACAACGACTGAGCTAAATTAAGTTTTTCTCCACGAGTCCTTTTATGCAATGTCGCGCAGATAATCTGCAATCTCTTTGAAAACTGCATTTTCCGCTGGCGCTGAACTTGAAATGAACCTTCCGGAAAAAGAAAATAAACCAATTACGGATGATAAATTGTAAAATACTTATGAAATTAAATATTGGCGAGTCTTTTTGTTCTACTTCTAACAGGTACCTCGAGTATAATCGGGATCACCGAAGCTGCCAACTGGAAATAATAACGGAGATGGCGGCGTCACTCCCGTCCTCGTAATTATCATCGTATATTTCAGTCG
>NW_012094620.1:0-436 GCF_000956235.1 Wasmannia auropunctata | reverse complement strand
CTTAAGTGAATGAATATCTTGACATTGCAGTTTCAGTAGAGAATCTCGAAGAAGGCTATCAGATTAATTCCTTATAAAGTTTTTAGTGTTTTCGAGAAAAGAAATGCACTTGGCAGTAGCGACAATATCCGCTGATGAAGGTACTTATGTATGCGTGCAAGAATTTCGTACTTCTGCAACCGTATAAATAAATGTCAGTGTATGGAAATAAACAATTTTTTAAACCTTCTTTTACATCTATTATAATATTTCAAATAAAGTTTTATAAAATTAAAAATAATATTACATGTTTTAAAGATTACACAGAGAGAGTTACTGTAATACTACGAAGACTTGGATATAACAATATATTTTCATTAACGTACTGCGTACAAATATTATATGAAATAATATTAAAACCATTTTTCGTGAAACAAGATGTGAGAACAAAGCATCG
>NW_012094619.1:0-365 GCF_000956235.1 Wasmannia auropunctata | reverse complement strand
CCCCGATCCTCGATCGCCCTGTCGAACCAGTATCGCAGATCGTTGTCCTTTCTCGGTCGTACGAGAGTCTTTGATCGTAACGGATCGGGGCACAATATCCGCAGTTCCGCGGATCTCTGCAGGAAGTGGCTCCCACCAACCGCAGAAATGAGTTTGGCGTCATTACCAGCGTAAATCGTTGATCGTAAAATCCGAAGGAACAATCGCGGATTCGCTATAACAGCGTGAGAGGACTTATTTTTATTTATTGAAGCATTTTATCGCAGTCCTCTTGCGTTATTGCGTCCCTCGAACATTTTTCCATGTCGTATTCCAAAAATTTGACGCTCAATTCACACACACACACACACACACCTGTCTCTTAT
>NW_012094618.1:0-403 GCF_000956235.1 Wasmannia auropunctata | reverse complement strand
CACTATACATTTTTTTTCTATTTTTTTTATTTAAAAAAGAATCTTTTAATAGTCTTTTCAAAGAATTTCGTGCATGTATTTGCAACGGAAAAATATTATTTAATAGGAAAAGAATAAATCTTAATATAATAAAATTGCGTTTTTGTTGCAAACGTAAAATAATAAGCTTTTTCCTGACAACAAGCATTTGACATTCGTTTTATGGATCTCGTTGCAGAAAAAACATTTATGAAGTAGGGAAAGCACAACTAAAGAATATTTTACATAGTAACAATATTTTTACAGAAACTTTAGTAAATAAAGGATAAATAATTAACTTCTTTTAAAATTCTGTTTGTGTAGATGCTGCGCCTAATTGCGGTCCAAACGAACAATACAATAGCTGTGGTACAAAGTGTCAACC
>NW_012094617.1:0-508 GCF_000956235.1 Wasmannia auropunctata | reverse complement strand
TTTTAAATACAGGATTTATCATAAAGGTAAACACGTGACACCTGTGGAAATCACTAATAATGATTTTAATCTCAGCTCTTACAAAAATATTTCATCGTTTTTACTCCTCATATGGTCCATTTTTAGTCCATTTTTAGCTCGTTCAATCACTTTTAAGTTCTTTTCTTGTACTTTTTGTCCGTTTCTTGCACCCTCAAACACGCTCAGTCTATTAAACAAAGGAACATGACGAGTATACGCGAGTTTGCAGTACGTATTTTTTAGCAAATTGCTCGTTTTTTAGTTGACTAAGAACCAAAGAAACATGAAGAGCATGCGCGAGTACGCAGAAAGTATTTTTTAGTAAATTGCTTGTTTTTAATACTCATTTTCTGGTTGATGAGTGACAATACGTTATTACGTTTTTTTTACTCAATTTCGTTTCAATACAGAAAGAAGTACGTTAAAGTATCATATACATTTACTCAACGATTATTAGTTACATTTCTTAATTAATCTCGTCAATTTC
>NW_012094616.1:0-347 GCF_000956235.1 Wasmannia auropunctata | reverse complement strand
GAAATGTTAAAAGACTGCTTCTCCTTTAGCATCGTCGACAGGATTTCCTCCGCTTTAATGCATTGCATGTCAAATTTGTCGCACCAGTTCACTTTCTCAACGCAGGCCAAGCAAAGCTGCTTCGGTAATGGGTCCGTCTTCTTAATCTACAATAAATCACCTTATGTAATACGCATATTTACAAGCATTTTAGTACATACATATATATATATATATATATATATATATAAACATTTGCAAGAATCACAGTATGCATTATGTATGTTTAAAGTAGTTTTAATAAAATATTGCCAAAGTACTAGATTCCCTTTCTAACATATATTATATGAATTGAATAAAAAATATTT
>NW_012094615.1:0-641 GCF_000956235.1 Wasmannia auropunctata | reverse complement strand
CTCTCGATACAATGGCGAGAATACCGAAATCGAAATGACAGCAGATTGAGCAGGAAGTCAATGGATATTAGCGTGACGACGGAATGACTAACAATAAGTAAGACGCGTGTCCAAACCGAAGGCATATACATAACTTGGAAACTAGCGATACAATGCAGAGAGGATCTCAGGCCAATTCTGTGAGTCAGTCCTCCTTTCAGCCACAGACAGTACAATAAATTCGGAACTGATTCTATTTTAACATTTTACTAATGTATCATTATTTGTTAGTTGCGATATTATCTTGTGAATTAAAATCTAAATGCGATCTTTTCATATTAATCAAGTAAGTTTCGAATAAAATTAATCGATAAAAGGAATAATCAAAGCATATCAACAAAAGTTGTTGATGGCAATCCATTTTTTTTTTATGTAGCTTATAAAAAGACGTCTTACTAAAGACTTAATACTAAACAAAGAAAATGTTAAACCTGGGTCTAATAAAACAGTTGCTAAAAAGGGCTAAAAATTGGCTGGAAAAATTTTTAAACATTTGTATGTATGTCTTTATATGTGTGTATTTTTTTTCTCTTATAAATCGCTCGAGTTTTGTCGAGACGAATACGCTATAAGCACGGACGGAGAAGAAAAAGAAGAGGAGG
>NW_012094614.1:0-413 GCF_000956235.1 Wasmannia auropunctata | reverse complement strand
TAATGATAAAATATTGCGTAATATGTTTAAATAAGACTATATCCTCCGTGGGTGCCGCGTTGAATAGTTCACCTTTTATTATTTGCATTGTTATACGTGCATTTGTCATTCAGAATTCTATATTGCATTTGTCATTTAGAATTCTATATTGCGTAACATTTGTCGTTTATATACATATAAACTTTAAAAAATACTTTAAAAAATATTTTAAAAAATTTTGATAACGCTAGTCACAGCTAAATGACCATTCGAGATACCATTCGAAAATCAGTGACCGCGATCAGCGAAACGATCGCCATGACACTGGACTAAAATCTAAACGCCAATCCGAAGCGCGCACACGCGTGTTAACCCAGGCCAACTCTCCTTTGGCTCTGCCTCGCGACTCTCGGTTCTTGCTTCTGTCGCTTCCT
>NW_012094613.1:0-304 GCF_000956235.1 Wasmannia auropunctata | reverse complement strand
TGACACAATAAATTTTTATAGATTGTTCTTAGCATCGATATCGCTTTAACACCAATACTGGCAGGGAATCAGAGATAATATCGATGCACTTAAGCTATTGAATAAAAATGATAATAGAGCTTCTTGTTATCAATAATTCCGCGATACATTTTACGTTTAATGACATTCTATATACATATGTTAACTAGTTATTCTTATTATTAATTGATCACAAAAACCTTTTCATCATTACGAGTGACACTTGTACATCTGAATGATATGGACGATTAAATGGATCGATACTTTATTACAGTTAAGTATATAC
>NW_012094612.1:0-379 GCF_000956235.1 Wasmannia auropunctata | reverse complement strand
TTGCCAGCCCGCTCAGAGATGTGTATAAGAGACAGATACTTGACACACGTGAGTGACGCGAGTCGCCCGAACTGATTTGTTTTCGGAGTCGGTAAAGTTGCTACATATATCATTGGCTGTGTTCAAGCCGGAAACTTCCTGATTGTCGAGCGATTGAATGTAATTGATTAAATAATAAATTTATAAAAGTAAGAACCAATGTTCTACTTGTAGCTGCTCTGTCGGCTTGAACGAGTTCAATGACTCGTATTATCTGTATATATAGTTATAAGTCAGATTTCCTTGCCATTATTAACAATAATTTAAACTCTCAAAAAATCAAATTACATTCCCGATTCAAGTGCACTCCCTGCATTTAAAGCAAAATTAATATGCATTT
>NW_012094611.1:0-302 GCF_000956235.1 Wasmannia auropunctata | reverse complement strand
CAATTTTACAGTTGCTCACGTTCGGTGCAATGCGATTTACGTTGCATGTCAAGTTTGCAAGTGCACTCGGCGTCGGCGATTGATCACACCGCTTCGCACTTTTTCATCCCCGCGGTCGGCAACCGTGAGACACTCGTCTTTTTATAAAGTGAGGGACTTCCCCTATTCCTCCTCCTCCTCCACCTAGTCCTCCGCCACCACCGAGCCCCTTCTCGCCGAAGTTCTTGCGGAACATAAGATTCATGACTGACTTCGGTGCACGATCTCAGGTCGCTGTCGGCGTTATTTCTCGTGGTGTGTAA
>NW_012094610.1:0-971 GCF_000956235.1 Wasmannia auropunctata | reverse complement strand
TATTTAAAATATGCATTTTAAATAAAAAAAAGTAAAAGAATTATTTAGTATTTATTATTTTAAATAATTTTTTCTGATCTATTTCTTATTTAATATTTTAAATATGTTTTTGGAATCTATTTTATATTTTGTAATATTTTAAATAAGTCATATCTGAGTTTTTTATTGCAGGCTCCTGCGATATTTTATTTTAAATAAGTTTCTGAAATCTCTTTTATATTTGTTATATTAAATAAGTTGTAACAGTTATTTGACCGACCCCTGTTTAATATAAATAAATGTATTATATATATAATTTCTATATAGTTTTATTATATTTATTATTTATCTAATGGCAACTGCTCTTTTAAATACTGTAAAAAATATTTTAAGGATAAATTAAAATATTTATAAAAAGTCATATTAACCTTCAAATGGCACAAGAGTGCGAATTCGCACCGCTAAAATTTTTGTGAAAATGTTGACATTTTCACAAAGTATCTGTCGCGGCTGTTCGCTGAGTAGTCGTTGCACGTCCAGTGTGCCATTAGTGGATGCTCGAACGAAGTGTGCCATTTGAAGGTTAAAATGTTATGATCAAATAAGAGCATTTTTATTGACTGACGTGTGCACTTTGAGGTTCTCTTGCTGGCAACACGATGCGAAATGGAAAACACTAATTAAGGCTTCTGACTAGTCATTGCGGCTATATTAGGAATCGTGAATTATAAGCGAGAAACCCAGTAAACAAGAATGGATTAAAATAGATTGAAAAAAATTCATTTCAATGTTCGCAAATGCATACTTCTGAAAATTTGAATCCATTTCAATTCCCTTTATATTCATTTATAGAAATTGCGTGAAGCACATTTTTTATGCCATTCAATCCAAAAGTATGTATTTAGTCTTAAAAAGAAAAACGTGAATATTGATTAATTCAAAATTCTAAATAGAAAATGCAGTTTTTTCAATTAAATTCAAAAAAAGTTTTT
>NW_012094609.1:0-380 GCF_000956235.1 Wasmannia auropunctata | reverse complement strand
TATATTAACTTTACTTGAGGTTCGTCGAGGTACAGGAGGGGCCTGTTCGAACGGGACATTATCGTTGTCAAATATATCTTCATATGAATGACTATTTCTACTAATATCATCCGCATCAATTAAAGTTTCACTCCTATTCTCATGTTCTAATAAATCAGTATATAGTGATTCTTTCCCATTTTCATGTTCGTTATCGTAGTTATTGAATTCAGCGTCTTCGTCATATTCTTCAATTATTATACCTGAGGTTGGTACCGGAGATCTTAATTTGGAAACCTGCTCGATTGGAGAAGTTCCAGGCGATGACATTGTCATAGGACTTGGAGCACGTTTCTTTCGAGGATCCGTAAATAACGATTCATCGGAGGAATATCCTTCCT
>NW_012094608.1:0-364 GCF_000956235.1 Wasmannia auropunctata | reverse complement strand
TTTTTTTTGTACATTCTGTACTAATGAGCTTTTATGTCGCTTGCTATTTATTATCCTAGCTTGAAACCTTTAAGAAGCTTTAAATTAAATCGGATAGTAGTGCTAATCAAATCAAGACATTAACTTAAAATTAATTCTACATTAATTATTTACGAAAATTTATATATACATATCTAAAAAAGTAATTCTTTTCTTCAATATTATACTGTCTTTTAACTATCACATGATTGAGGTAATAAATATAAATAAAAAAACTCAGAAAATATAGAAATTTATAATCTTACTTACGTCTTTTTAAAAAATAAATTATAAAGTATATAATTAAAGTATATTCGAAGAATTCTATTGTCAGATGTAAGAATTA
>NW_012094607.1:0-389 GCF_000956235.1 Wasmannia auropunctata | reverse complement strand
TGAAGACTTAACACTTGATCAGTTTGAACCTGAGAATGGGGATTCAATCAAATTTATAATAGATAAAGAACAACATGTTATACCGAAAAAATTGTTGTATGCTACCAACAGTAACTACTTTAAGAATATCTGTCTTACATATAAGGAAGATGAAAAAGAATTAACAAATGAATTAAAGAGAAATGATGAGGTAGAAGCTTTTAAATGTCTCTTGTTATTTATTATAAATGGCTCAATAAAACAAATACAAGATAATTATGACATGCTTAAAAAGTTGTTAACAACAGCCGATAGATATGATGTATCAACTTTAAAATTAACGTGTGAACATTATTTGTTACGCTATATTACGATTGAAAATGTCGTGGAACTTATAAAACTTGCATCTT
>NW_012094606.1:0-679 GCF_000956235.1 Wasmannia auropunctata | reverse complement strand
TACCTGCTTGGATGCTTTCTGCATCAATCTCATCATTTGTTAAAGATGAATGTACAGTTGAATCATCATCAATATTAATTATATTGGATACTGCGCTGCAAAATTTTTAATTACAATCAATTAAACATTTTATTTAACATATAAATATAATTATTTACTGAATATAATATATTTATTTAAAATATAATATATTTATTTACATTTTTTGAAGACAAGAATCTCTAATGAAAAACATTGATTCATAATGAGGTCACTTTTGATTCGTGTCTTTTCTTGCAGATCCACTCGATCGTTGTTCTGATTGTATTATTTTTCTAAATGTATCATGAAATGATTTAAACTTCTTTTGTACTTCTTCTGCGCTTATTTTACCTACAATATATATAAATTTATCAGTGTATGTTACATATTTTTATATTATTTTTATACATACCATTTAATGCTGATGATACTTCTGTCCATAACTGTCGCTTTATATTATTTTTACGTTGTACTAAAGGTAAAGAATAATTCCACAAAGGTGGTCACTTTTGTACTTCAAGAATTAATAATTCTTCGTCATCAAAATTTAGTTTGATTTTTGTATTCTCATTTACTTTGGAACATTTTTTAGAGACATTTTTAAGCTGTCCCGTTTCTTGTCGTTCAATTGGTAATATGTGTATGTTACCTACAAAAT
>NW_012094605.1:0-329 GCF_000956235.1 Wasmannia auropunctata | reverse complement strand
TTTAAGTAATATGTAAATATTACTATTAATGTTTAAGTGTATACATATACATATAGGGTGCGGCATCTAAAACAAAACGCCGGAATGTCAAAAACTAAATTCGATAGACAAAAATGTTTCAGACAAAAGTTATATGATTTAAA
This sequence comes from Wasmannia auropunctata, assembly GCF_000956235.1. Lineage (NCBI taxonomy): Eukaryota > Metazoa > Arthropoda > Insecta > Hymenoptera > Formicidae > Wasmannia > Wasmannia auropunctata. Next base: position 186 of record NW_012094605.1, on the reverse strand, counting down.
GTCGGCAAATGAAATAAAATCAATAGTCATGGATAAGAGGCCAAAGACGAGCGAAATACAGGTTAATCAGTTAATATTCAATATAACTGCGTGATTTTTACATACTCTAGCTTCAATGAACTGCGAGCCGTTACTATCGGATTCAACGCAGTTTTAATTGAAGCAGAACCGTATCATCACGCTGTT
>NW_012094604.1:0-349 GCF_000956235.1 Wasmannia auropunctata | reverse complement strand
TATTGCAACTTCAAAGACACAAAACGCTACTGATTTTATCAAGCTAGTGAGAAACGTACTAGGATCCGACAAGATTGAAACAATACTGACGGACCAATATCCAGGCATCAATTCAAGAGAATTTAAAGAATACCTAGAAGAAAATGATATTAGACTGATTTTCCCTGCTATAAATGCACCATTTTCAAATGGCTTGAACGAAAGATTAAACCAGACGCTAGTCAATAAAATAAGATGCAGAATAAAAGAAGCAGAAAAGAAAAAAGCTTGGACAATGGTTGCCAGGGAATGTGTAGAAAGATACAATGAGACAGAACACACGGTCACTGGTTTTGCACCAAAGTATCTG
>NW_012094603.1:0-323 GCF_000956235.1 Wasmannia auropunctata | reverse complement strand
ATCCGCTGTAGTGTCGAAGCGTTCGGAGCGGGCGACGAGCGCATTTTCTACCTACCGCGGCGGGCTTCCTTTTGTCCCCTTTTTACGACTCTTACCCTCTGCACTAATGTACCAACGGGGCCTGAGGGCTCTAATGGTTCCCCAAAAGGTCGTTAGGAAGTGCTAGAAGAAGATGAGTTCCACGTGTCCATGGAAGGTGAAATGTACGGCGCAGGCATCGCAGACTGAAGGTATAACAAAATTTTCAGTACGTAAAACTTTAAACGCGTTTTTCTCGAAACTACATTTTTCAAATTGGGCGACGATGGTACTCGGAGACTATC
>NW_012094602.1:0-643 GCF_000956235.1 Wasmannia auropunctata | reverse complement strand
GTCAAAATTTCATGACATTTCACCAAATAGTTTGTGAGTTACAATCATTTGAACAAGTCAACTTTTGAGTTTTAAAAAAAATAGGTAAAACCGAAATTCGTGTAGTGATCAAATATCAATATTTGAAAGGCTTAAAACCTCAAGAAATCATTGAAGTTATCGATCAAGTATGCACATTTATTATTTTGAGAGGTCTCAGAAACTTTGCACTTGTAATGTTGCAAAATGCTACATTACAGAAAGATTTCAAATGTAAGGTTTGAATTAAAATGATTGTAGAAATATTGCAATTGCAACATTCTAAAAAAGATGATTTCCGCAGAGATATTAAAAATGTGATAGTACACAATTGAGACATTGAAATATCTCTGCAATGTAACTAAAATCTTCTCTGTGCTATCAGAGATCTTAATTATCACATTAATATTATCTAATTTAATATAAAATAAATAATATAATGTTTATAAGGACCGATATAATTTAATCTAAAATTATCCTTGTGCGTTTAAATAAAATATATGTTACACAAGAATAATCATGTCCTACCATTGGTAATATTGTGTGACATTTATTAATTCTTATATATAAATATTATATCGTTTTATATTAAATCAGATATATTACAGAATTAAAACGTTAAAAC
>NW_012094601.1:0-319 GCF_000956235.1 Wasmannia auropunctata | reverse complement strand
GCTCTTCCGATCTAATAATAAATGCGATCAATATTACTCCTGCTTGAAAACAGAAAGAAAGATAAAAAAAAGAACGGAATTAAAAATTTAGGACAGCTAAATGCCAATGTTAACAAATTTTGCAAATTTAAAGATTTATCACAAAAAATGACTATCAAGTAGACAAAGTTCGTTGAGAGAAAACGTCGAATTCTTTTGTTTGTAATATATTCTTTTAAGAAATCAAAAGAAAGAACAAAGACGTAAGACGGCATCAAGAACTTTCTTCACCAAAACCACGAGCAAATAGAGAGAGAGAGACTCCCAATTTTGTCACTGC
>NW_012094600.1:0-506 GCF_000956235.1 Wasmannia auropunctata | reverse complement strand
AACTTCTTACAATATCTTCTGGTCTCACTCAAACACGTGAAATGTCCTTATTTAACTAATTGAAGTGCCATCTTTTGGAAAATCCGGCACTTACTGCCAGACGCAATTTTTGCTGTCTTTACTTAGCCGAGCGTACGAATTACCACAAATTGCATTCTAATATAAACAACTTTTTTTTATGCTTCCAATCGTAGCTCAAAACGTCTTGTATTATTTATGCAAGTAATCCGATGCGCGCTAGATACTTTTGCTGTACATACATATGAGCTGCAGAACTTTTGTACTTATGAAAAGTTTACGTCAGGTAATAGGTTATGTACCCCAAAAAAGGTAATTTTTTAATATTTTTTCGTTTTAACTACTCATACATACCTAGCGCGATGACATTTTATGTCCATTTCAATCCTGTAAAAGCGTTTTTAAATCCGTTCAGTCGTTTCGGAGTTATCCATTAGAATGCAAATATCGGTAATTTTTACCTTCCAGCATCGCCTTAAAGGTCCATC
>NW_012094599.1:0-1445 GCF_000956235.1 Wasmannia auropunctata | reverse complement strand
AAAAAAGGTTATATAAACATAGGGCCAGAAATAAGTCGTTTCCTAGTTATAACCACTTTTATGTTTAAAAAATGTAATTTATTTCTTATAATCATAATTATAATAACAATTATAATTTATAATAATAATCATAATTAGTCATAATAATTCATTTTTTGTGCCCAGGATTCACGTGGAGGCATAGTTTCTGTTTGGCATTTCTGTTTTTCATTTTTTTAATTTTTAATTTTTTTTCAATTTCTCGATATTTATAAATACGATTATATTATTTTTAGAATGAAGAAAATATAAACAGGTATTTAAATCAAATTAAATAAGGTGTTCAAAATACCCACCATCAGCCCACGATCAATGCAGGCCCTTATTCTTGTATCAAAGAAATTCCAAAGTCGTTGAAAAACATTTGGATCCTTTCAAACTATTACAGTTAATATTTGATCACTAAACTTGATTTAAATACCTGTTTATGTATATTCTTTATTCTAAAAATAATGTCATTGTATTTACAAATATCGAGAAATTAAAAAAAATAAAAATAAAAAATAAAAAAAATGAAAACTGGGATGACAAGCAGACTATGCCTCCACGTGGTAAATCCTGGGTATAAAAATGAATTATTATGACTAATTGTGATTATTATAAATTATAATTGTATTATAATTATGATTATAAAAAATAAATTATATTTTTTAGCATAAAAGTGGTTATAACTCGCAAACAATTTATTTCCGAACCTATGTTTATATAATTTTTTTTTCTTCTTTTTGTGTCCCAAATTACCTTCCGAAGTATTGCAGGTCTACTGGACACCTTGTGTATGTACATATATCGAAAATTTATTAGATCAGATAAATAAAAGACTATCGAAAAATGAATAAGTAATTTCTATAATTACACTGCACATCAAAATATGTCAAATCAATTGCTTATCTTTGACGCAAGATGTTCAGCTCTGATATAAAGTGAACACACGTTTACTATCTTATACAAACAAAGAAATCGATTGCTCTTTTACTACCAGTATAATCATCATTGTTTACGTTACGTTATTTCAATTCAATTTTTACCAGCTTAATCATGTTCTACAAAAATCTGATTTTCTTAAATATTTTAAAGTCAAGTTTGTGTGAGATATGTATACGTATTACTCACACATTTCGATAACTACAATGAAAAATATGTTCAAAATTGTAATTATTTCTTGTTTCTGTCATATTTCTGTCATATTTCTTCAAAACATCGATAAAGTAAGCAAAGAGTAGACTTTTGCGGGATTTCTTGCTGCAATTCTCTACAGTCTACGTACTCTTTGATTAGTAAAATATACGTACACTCGCTCACTAAAAGGTTGCGACACTTTCTTTTTTATAGGTTTCAAAACGCATTAATATTTTGCAAATGCGGACCACGATTGGTGTTATACTGCTTTCTCTTATACACATCTC
>NW_012094598.1:0-384 GCF_000956235.1 Wasmannia auropunctata | reverse complement strand
GTTTTGCGCGGTAATTCCGACACGTGTGAGAAGTGACCTTGGGAAGGGGGGAGAGTCCTCGGCGTGCGCGTGTACTGACGCGTAGTCGCGAGTTCCCTGAAAATTTTTTTGCTTTTGCTCTTTTTCGGTTCCCGCGAACGACGTAATGTCGGAAGGGCGATCGCGATTTAGCTGGATTTATAGGTTGCCGGTAGATCAGGCGCGAGAGGAATTGACGATCCGGGAGCTAAGTCTTGAGGGAGATTTACACGAGATGCGACACCGACTTTTGCGATACGAATTAGAGAGGCCGTCGGAACCGAGCGGGGCCGTCGGGAACGCGCCTTTGTTGCTGCCCCCGGCGGAGCTGGAAATTGTTCGACCCGATAGTCCCGGCCAAGCGAT
>NW_012094597.1:0-483 GCF_000956235.1 Wasmannia auropunctata | reverse complement strand
GAGATGTGTATAAGAGACAGGTACTCGCTTGCTCGTTGCTCTCTTCTTCTTCGTCTTCCTCTTCGTTTTCAATTCCATACCGAGCTTTGTTTTAGCCTTCATAGCGGCCCAAACGGTCGTAGCAGCAGCCTTTTCTCCAAAAGTCGAATCTTTTGCGTTTCCGCGCTTTCGTAGCGAGTATCTCGTCAGCCACGTGCGTTTAGCGAGATCGTTACTATGTGAATAAGCTATGTCGTGCTCGCGACACGCCTCGTCCAACGGGTTAATGCCTTGATCACCTCTGGCCAATCGCCCTTCTAGATGTGTTCCCGGACCGCAAAACTGATATCCAGGAATATGCAGTTCGAAAGGAAGTGCGTTTATCGCGCGGTTTAACAAGCCACGACCTTTCGCCGACATTCGCTGCAATCCTTTATCAATGGTGCAGGACCGTCGATATGCGTTTGATGACACTGCAAATTATAGTGTTTTAGACATCTACGA
>NW_012094596.1:0-345 GCF_000956235.1 Wasmannia auropunctata | reverse complement strand
TCATAAGATGATAATATTGGTTTGACCCTGAGTGGCGTCAAGGTCAGGACAAGGTCACTTTGAATTTTTTAAATGGAACCCCCAATTTTTCATTACATGTTCTTATAGCACGCCTCGAGAACTTTCCAAAACACATAAATAAAACATTTTTTTATGAAATAAATCTTGAGTTATGAAGCTTGAAAGTTGGAGTACTGTCGGCATTAGCATCATCCAAGGTGTCCAAACACTAGCTGAAACTTTTGAATGTTGTTCAGGATCATAACATTGATAAAGGCCAACGACCTTGGCCATCTTTAGCTAGTGTTTGGACAACTTGAATGATGCTAACGCCGACAGTACTCC
>NW_012094595.1:0-362 GCF_000956235.1 Wasmannia auropunctata | reverse complement strand
TTTCACGAAGAAATGTACAACTTTTGGATATGGTTGATCTATGATTTGTATTTCTATTGACTACACTCATATCTTGATTATAAATGTTGTTATATAATGATTGATCTAGCGATAAAGCATGTTTTAGAACAATACACAATTTATCTTTATTATAATCATAATCAGATAATGATTGTATATCAAATACTGTTGTGTCCTTCTTAGCTTTACCATACTGTTTAAAATTCGTTTTGAAATGGCCTTCTATGTGTTTGTAGACGGTGCATTTTGTAGCATGATCTCTGAAATCTTTCTCGTCATGAATACCAGAATCTGATTTTGCAACATATATCTTTGTTTTATATTTGTCTAAGACAGGAACG
>NW_012094594.1:0-384 GCF_000956235.1 Wasmannia auropunctata | reverse complement strand
TCCCCGCAACCCGGACTCCAAGGACGAGAGGATAGCGAGGCATACGCGGAACAAGACGGGAGCACAGGTCACGTGATTACTCTTCTTTCTTTCTTCCGTCACGGAGCCCTCTTACTACTGTTATCTTTTACAGAGTTTTCGGAGCGAGCCGACGGCCCTGCCAGGAGGCCCCGATAGTGCAAGGGCGCAGGAGAGCTGGCACGAGGGCTCGCTCCACGTATCGAGGGCCAGAAACCCTCCCAGCCAGTCCACTTTAAAACTTCGCGCCCGTTATCACGGGGCCCGCGACTGACGCTACCCTCCTGCGGCGCAGGGGGTCGCGAAAGAGGGACTCACGTGACAGGAAGAGATAGCGGAAACCGGCAGATGGCCCCGCTACCAACG
>NW_012094593.1:0-313 GCF_000956235.1 Wasmannia auropunctata | reverse complement strand
TCTTTTTGTCTCTTAATGTTATCTGCTGAGTTTATTAATCCCCGTGAAAGCCAGATATACATTCGGGATCTGTTTTATAAACCGATTGAACTTTTCAGCGATGGTGGGAACGTACGGAATCGTGAAAAACATCTTTTTGATCGTGGATTGAGAAGGTTGATCCTCAGACTGCTTCTCATTAAATTTATTTAAAAAATGGAACTTAGTTTTTAATCTTTCTCTGATAGTGGAGAAAATAAGTTCCAAAGGATAACCGTTGTCTAACAATATGTTTATTACTGTTCTGAAATTCTTAACGTGGAATTCCGGATGC
>NW_012094592.1:0-400 GCF_000956235.1 Wasmannia auropunctata | reverse complement strand
GATACAAGATTGCATTATGCCGTATGGAACATCAAAGAAGATATGATGAGAAAAGTGCAAAGAAATTTGTTGAAACGCATGAGAGCCTGCGTTTAGAATGGATGGCGGACACTTCGAGCATCTACTATGAGATTCATTTCATCTGGCAAAAATAAAATCTAGCTCTTTTTAGAGCGACAAAAAGCATTCCGCCCTTTTTAAGGCGACCAATATTTTTTTACGTGGAACATTTCTTAGGTAGAAAAGCTTAAGAAAGAAGGAGAAATGTAAAAAAAAAAGAAAAAAATTAGATATCAAATATTAATTTATTGGAAAAAAATATTATACGGCATTACATGAGCGTTCATGTAATACCGTATAATATTGTTTTTTTTTCAATAAGTTGTTAATATTTAATATT
>NW_012094591.1:0-413 GCF_000956235.1 Wasmannia auropunctata | reverse complement strand
TTTAGAAACACAAGGAACACGCTTTATTATAATGACTGTGAACAAACAACGCAGCGAATAGACAGAACAGAGCTCAGCACGTCCGAACGAATCGACGGCTCGTCTCCAAATCTAATATGTCATCCGTTTGACAGATGACAACGCGTCGTCAGGGAAACATCTGACAGCTGGACCGACTCGCTGGTACATCGAACGACGCGGGCAAAGACACGGGCGTAACAATATGTTAAAAAATGCAATTAAGCATTTTGATCAAGCGCCAATGCATGGCAGCGAGATCACGTCGCGAAATCAAACGATATCTGCAACATTTGCGAAAAATAGACCACACCCATTAGTTTCGGCATATATATTGTAAAGATTTTGATACATCTCGTCAGTGGTGAGATTTAATGCTGTCTCTTATACACATC
>NW_012094590.1:0-458 GCF_000956235.1 Wasmannia auropunctata | reverse complement strand
GTATAAGAGTCCTAACAATTTCTTCACACATCCACATCACTATCACGAGAAATTATAATCTATCTGCATTAATCCTCAATTATAATAATAAATCCTAAATGGTTTTTGTTTTTGCATTGTAAAGACCGCTCTTATTAATTGTTATTTATCAGTAATTACATGTTATAATCCTAACGATTTCTGTCCGTATACTATACTCGGCAAGTTCGATCTACTGCATGTATCTGTAATTTCAGACATGTATCCTAATAAAAATGGCAACTGTTAAAAAGTGATTTTCAGTCAGGAGAAAATAACATTTGTAACTATACATTTAATGATTTCTCATGGGATTGACTCGAAACGTACAGGAAATGTAGATATAAAATCCATATAATGTTACTGTATAATGTTATAATTAGATACCGTTACATGCAGTTGGACTGAAACTACATATAGGATGCAAACGGAGACTAATA
>NW_012094589.1:0-677 GCF_000956235.1 Wasmannia auropunctata | reverse complement strand
CTAGATACGTCGTCGTCGTCGTCGTCGTCGTCGTCGTCGTCGTCGTCGTCGTCGTCGTCGTCGTCGTCGTCGTCGTCGTCGTCGTCGTCGTCGTCGTCGTCGTCGTCGTCGTCGTCGTCGTCGTCGTCGTCGTCGTCGTCGTCGTCGTCGTCGTCGTCGTCGTCGTCGTCGTCGTCGTCGTCGTCGTCGTCGTCGTCGTCGTCGTCGTCGTCGTCGTCGTCGTCGTCGTCGTCGTCGTCGTCGTCGTCGTCGTCGTCGTCGTCGTCGTCGTCGTCGTCGTCGTCGTCGTCGTCGTCGTCGTCGTCGTCGTCGTCGTCGTCTTCTTCTTCGCAAAATTTTTCAATCTTGTCCCCTTTCGTCTATAATTTATAATTTTGCCGCCTTTGTTGTCGCCGTCTTTTTCTTCGCTAAATTTTCGTTAAAATTTCAATGTTATATGGTCTCTTTGGTCTGCTATATCGTTATCGTCGTCTTCTTCTTCGCAAAATTTCAATCTTGTCCCTTTTTTCAATCTTGTCCCTCGTCTCTCTCCTGGCTTTCTCGTTTCTCTCACGACATTCTCGTCTGTTTTTTCTACTCTTTCGTCTCTCTTTCACAACTCTCTTGTGGTCATCGTCGAGGAAGTGAGTGTCTACGTGTTTGCTGTCGAGAAATTAAGTGTCTAGGTATCGTCTAGA
>NW_012094588.1:0-838 GCF_000956235.1 Wasmannia auropunctata | reverse complement strand
TCCGGGCGGTTTGAGGTGCTGCGCCGCATCACCCAGGCGTCTCCGGACCGAACGAGACTGCGCTCGGTGATGAGCATTCCGCTCCAACTTATTCCTCGCTTCCGCCGCCGACCCTTCGTCCAGGACCGGACGAAGGCCCTGTTCGAGCTGCTGGGAAAGGAGAACAAGCGGCGCTAAGCTCTTCGCACCTTTCGGCGCGGGCACCTTCGGGTGCCACCCGACTTACTTCCTACCTTTCCTGGAAGTTACTCCTTTACAAGCCTTACACTGACATTCCTACCCTTGTACATATAATCCTAAAATACATCTAAGCTGTTTCTTATACCCGGAGTCATTTGTGGATTACCCTTCATTGCGCTCTTTCTCCTGATCTACCACTACCTACGTCCACAAAGTGGTGACCCCGACGTGATCAGGCAGGACGCAATCGCGCCAACATCGAAGATTTCCGTCTCGCCAACGCAAGAAGTTCTCTCCGCAACAACGCAGAAGATCTCCACCGCGACTACACAGAAGATCTCCGCCGCGACATCACAGAAAATCTCCGTCGCGACATCGCAGAAGATTTCCGTCGCGTCCACGCAGAAGATTTCCGTCGCGCAGAAGATTTCCGTAGTGACCGTGAAGAAGATTTCCGTCGCGTCAACGCACAAGATTTCCGACGAACGGCTGATAGAAATTGCAGCTATGACGGCGCCAACGGCTTCCACCTCCGGCATTGAGGCACAAGCCGTGTTTCTTCAGGGTGAAGTTAACCGGGTAGGCTTACGAATGCCCGAATTCACCCCGGCTGACCCGGAGCTATGGTTTAATATCATCGACCGTAGCTTCCAAGCCG
>NW_012094587.1:0-342 GCF_000956235.1 Wasmannia auropunctata | reverse complement strand
TTTTTCAAAGATTTTGTATTAATCCTTATTATTAAACGAGACATGGTATCTTATACAGTGTTTTTAGATTTCTTTAACAGATTCTTTCAGATACACGGACGAGTCAGGTTCTGAACATCTACAATTATTTTTCCATCCGGACGAGACCTAAGGCATAATTTATAGATCAAACAAACGAACTTACCAAGTGAAGTTCAATCATAATTATGCCGTCGGGTCTCGTCCGGATGGACCTTCCCTCCCTTACCCTCCCAGAATCATGGATTCTCTCAAGTGACTCGTCTAAGGTTTTGAATGATGAAGATGTTTACGTCTGCGCGCGCCGGAGTTGCTAGGCGCACC
>NW_012094586.1:0-378 GCF_000956235.1 Wasmannia auropunctata | reverse complement strand
TAGAGGTCCTTCGCTCTACGCTGGAGGAGCTGCGCGAGATTCGGGAGGAGCGCGCGCTGCGACAACAACAGCAGACCGCGTTCGAAGCGTCTCTTCGCGCCGAACAGCAGCGACAGCGCGCCGTCTTTGAGGCGATGCTGAATCAACGCGACGAGGAATTGCTCCTGCTTCGTGAGAGACTTCGAGAGACCACGACAAACCAGCTAAGTCCTTCTAATAATAATGAGAATTTTACGCGAAACCAAAATTCGAACGTCGCGAATATGTGTAATCGCGCGGATGGCGTTGAAGCTGTCGCGGGTTCTGGCGATCGAACCAATTCAAATGTTTCCTTCCGTGGAACGGGTGTGAAAATAAAGCCGGACACGTTTGACGGGA
>NW_012094585.1:0-375 GCF_000956235.1 Wasmannia auropunctata | reverse complement strand
TGTGTGCCTTGTCGACTCAGTTTCTTTTCCCGGAATATTCCGTCGCAGAATATTTGTTTAAAATATTATAATGGGCATTTCACAAAAAAAATTAAGACAAATTGCACTTTCCTCGATATTCCAATTGAGTAGGATGTACAAATGAGAGTAATTCCTTTCATATTGCATTCTTTGCAATATCTACGGTACCTGTGAAAATATTGCAATAGTTGTAACTTTAAAAAGGGCGGTTGCACAATTTTACGAGCTTTTTACGCATCTTTGTTTTGTACATTTATTAAATTATATTTTTAGATTGTTATAAATTTCCTTGAGTTGCTAAATGAACATTGATGTATATAGCATAGAACAATGTACAAACTATTAACCCTCTGA
>NW_012094584.1:0-441 GCF_000956235.1 Wasmannia auropunctata | reverse complement strand
ACGAGCGATTCCATTACGCAAAAAATATCGCGACCTTGAAAACTGGTAGAATGGAAGAAGATATCGCGCTGAAGAGACACTTTAAGCCCATCATCGAGCCTCTAAAACGAATTGCTAAAAATATCGCCGACGATGAATTGATCGAGAACAAATCGTTCTTTTCGGGAGTAGACGAAGGATATATGAAACCAACACTCAAACGAAAAAAATCAAGCGCCTCGTTAGACAATTCTATACTGGCTTCCACTCTGGTTAAATGAATGCTGAAACGTTCGAAAACTGTGCCGTCTACTTTGAATAAAATGTCTGAAATATTACCATTGCACAATGAATCGTACGCCCCCTCCGTTGAAGAAATTTTCGAAATCGCCAATGAGCTGCTCGTAACATCCGTTCGAAACCAATTGCAAACATCCGAGGGACAAGAAAAGCTACAAATGA
>NW_012094583.1:0-376 GCF_000956235.1 Wasmannia auropunctata | reverse complement strand
TAAATAGGTCCGCTCTCGATAAATTCTTCAGAGTATTATGTGGATGCAGAAAAGATGCGGTTCGTGCGACAGTCGCAAACGATCAAAGTGATAAATTTTGATGATAAGATAAGGTTAATGCCTGATAAAAAGATACGTAAGCATGGAAACATGCTACCGATTTCTATACGCGGTGTCATCTGTGGCCCATCAAACTGTGGCAAGACAAACGTGTTGATAAGCTTGTTGGAGAGTCCGCACGGTGTACGTTTCGAGAACGTGTACGTGTACTCGAAATCATTGCAGCAACCGAAATATCAATACTTGGAAAAGTTATTGAGCTCGATAGAAGAAATCGGTTATTATACATTCTCCAATAATAGCGACATCGTCCCAA
>NW_012094582.1:0-379 GCF_000956235.1 Wasmannia auropunctata | reverse complement strand
ACTGACACAGAACTGAGCGTGGGTAACGCGACGTTCCATTTTTTTTGCTTTTTGCGCGGCGTTTGCTTAGGCGTTGACGCGACTCTGAACCTATTAATAGAACCGCCGGCGGATGCATCGACGGAACAACCGACGGTACTACCGCGAGAGGATATCTTTGCGTCAACACCCTTACCTTCGCTCGAAACGACCGTCAGAGAGAGCATGCGATCGTGACGGAGTCGCGATGCGTTGCACAGTCAACTGGGGCCGCTCGGGCAAAAGTACATGGACCTGTTCCTCGGTCAGGACAGAAAGAGAGAGATCGATCACTCGAACGGTATCTATTCGGCAACGATGGACGTTTTGATGCTCGGCGACAAACAATTCGATCTTGAAA
>NW_012094581.1:0-569 GCF_000956235.1 Wasmannia auropunctata | reverse complement strand
ACGTGTGCTCTTCCGATCTTATAAAACTGAAACGCATATACACGATTGTAACATGTGTATTTCTTTTTATATTTATAAGATAAAGAACGAGCTTATGTGAAACTGTTAAATGTACGTGATTTATGTGAATATCGTTTTTAGTATGATGAAAATACAATTCTCGATATGTAAACGAAGTACCTCAGCACCCTCAAGTGGTGCTCCACGATAACAGCCAGCCTTTGCTCGGCGCCCTTGTTTCCCTTATTCTCGTCCACGATAAGTTCGTTTAACCATGAGAACAGTATGTTTAGCTGACCGTACGCGTGCATCGCGAAGACCGCGTCGAGGCTGCACGCGCCCACCGTAACGGAGTTCACCACGAAACATGACAGCCACTCGACAAGCACTATGATCTCGTTCGCGGGGCTGAATCTCACGTCGATGAATTTTGTGCACATCGGGCAGGTCATCGGGTGCATCGTGACGGTTTCGTTACCGACGATGACGATGGTGGTCGACAGCGATTTCGCGACGGCGAAGAGGAACGTGCCGCTTTGCATGAACACCGCGCAGAATCCGGCGACGAA
>NW_012094580.1:0-563 GCF_000956235.1 Wasmannia auropunctata | reverse complement strand
TGTCATAAGCAAGGATTCGATTTGTATTGCGGGAATTATTTACGTGCGATATTCTCGGTGCTGTTTATCTATAAATACTGCCTGAATTATCCTTGCGTGAGTGTTCAAGGCGGCCGAGTTTACCGCTATAATTACTCCGGCGCCTATGTGTGGCGCGCGTATATATTTTTGACTATGCTTTATGCAATATAAGAGAAACATTTAAAGTCGTGTTTTATATCAATGTGATGCGGCGTGTAAGTTTCTAGCTGGGGCACATTCGAGTTGCCTTCATATAATATATACTACATCGCGCAACGACGTGGATATTGGTTTGACAGACAGAGGCTCGCGAATCTTGCTATCACAAATAATATCCCGCTTCCCCGCTCGGCGGAGTGACGATCGTTGTTGAAATTCTCTCGGGAGTAGACTTATTTGTGCGCCGATCCCCGCTCGGGTACGTGGTTTTGACAGGTGACACGGTGACGTGTGGAGACGGTGCTCTGATGTGTGGAACTTGACCTGTGCTGCTCCTTGCTGCTGTCATCGGCCGGTAGGCATGTGTCTGCCGGGGCCCATAA
>NW_012094579.1:0-419 GCF_000956235.1 Wasmannia auropunctata | reverse complement strand
TATCTTTTCTGCCTCCACATAATACTCTGAAGAATTTATCGATAGCGGATCTATTTATAGAAGCGCGTAGCGCGAATGTGCTCAGTTGCCGAAATGTTTCTTATCGTGTCGGATAACAGTGATATTCTTAGTTTAACCAACAAAGAGTTAGAGTATATACCGAAAGTTGTTTTGCTGCGAGAGTTTCTGAACTGTATAAGTCAATTGTGGGATAGATTACCCGAGCATATAAAAGCTGATTCGGAGGTTCAACAGTATTGTCGGTGTCTGAAACATTACAATCAACCGTGGCAGCAGATACATATTGACGGTTCTGCACCGTTTGTAAAGAATTGCAGCGAATGCCGTCGAGAGGCCGCGGTTTGATAAATCGCGCGATAAATGCGCTACCCTTCGAATTGCATATCCCCGGATATCAA
>NW_012094578.1:0-350 GCF_000956235.1 Wasmannia auropunctata | reverse complement strand
TATCCCCTGTGTGCCTTGTCGACTCAGTTTCATTCAAACATGTCGCTGACGTTTACGCTGACTGGCAAAAGCAGCAGCCTCGCGGTAAGCTACTTTCCACCTGTAGATTTGAGCGATTGTGAATACGAACTCGGTCTGGCAGATTTTGAAACGTATTATACGATACCCAATGTAAATTCGTCGAATAATAAATTTTATTTTGACAAAGACGACAAGGAGATTGTAATTCCCGAAGGATCGTACGAACTGCATGATATTGCAAAATATTTGAAACGTGCAATCCTACATGTTCATCCAAACGATGCTGCGAGAAAGAAAACGAAAAGCGGTGAAGAGGATGAGAACGATTA
>NW_012094577.1:0-619 GCF_000956235.1 Wasmannia auropunctata | reverse complement strand
TAGATTTGAGTGATGGTGAATACGAACTCGGTCTAGCAGATTTTGAAACGTATTATACGATACCCAATGTAAATTCGTCAAATAATAAATTTATTTTGACAAAGACGACAAAGAGATTGTAATTCCCGAAGGATTGTACGAACTGCATGACATTGCAGAATATTTGAAACGTGCAATCCTACATGTTCATCCAAACGATGCTGCGAGAAAGAAAAGTGATAAAGAGGATGAGAACGATTACCCGCTGGTGATTCGCGCCAATAACAATACGATGAAGAGCGAGATTAAGTGCGCGTATCGGATAAATTTCATAAAATCTTGTAACATTGGATCGCTGTTGGGATTTTCATCAAATCGCACGTTGGAACCACATCAATGGCACGAATCGAACGTACCGATAAATATCATGAATGTAAACATCATTCGCATAGAGTGTAACATGACCGCGGGTGCGTATAGTAATGACAAGTGTGTACATACGATACACGAGTTTTCACCGAGCGTGCCGCCAGGATATAAGATATCGGAAACGGCACAGATCATTTACCTTCCGATCATCGCACGGAACATATCGGATCTGACTATCCGCGTTGCGGATCAATACGGTCAATTGCTCGAT
>NW_012094576.1:0-1674 GCF_000956235.1 Wasmannia auropunctata | reverse complement strand
TCTCTCTATCTATCTATCTATCTATCTCTCCCCCCCCCAGCCTCCTCCTCTATCTTCATCCCGGTTATATATGTATGCGAGTATGTTCGTCTCTAAGGGTCGTCCAGGGTTCGCCATGGAGCACTTGTATCACCCTCTGCAGAATTGTCTCCAGGGGACGTTTGACCTTCGAGTTAGGTGGAAGTTTCTGAAGTTGCGGCGATTATAAAATTTTTTCGCAAAGTGTTTATCGCGTGCGATTCGTTCAGATTGCATAATGGGTCCGAGTTTGGTGACCCGCGACGCGACGGTGCGAATCACGCGATCGGCCTGTTTCGTGAGAGCCGGCTTGTAAAATCACGCCTAAGCGACACTAGATCTGATTCAGTAAAGAGGAGAGAACGAATTGCATGACGAGTTTAAAACTTTGCTTTTTTTCCTTGTTTTTTTTCCCCTATAAGGGTTTGGTGACTGGCATGGTATTTTAAATTAACGTATTATTAGCTGCAAAATAGACTCTTATCCGATAAGCATAATCGGGGCTTAGTAATGAATAAAGATTCGTGGAAATATTTTTAAAAACATTCGTTGTGACTTTAAAAAATTCTCTACCCTGATTTTATTCTATATTTTTTTCTATATTTTTATGCGAAGTTAGCCGTGCACCAATTTTATACTCGCTAATGAATATAAAAATATCTTTATGAATGGAAAATATTTTAAAACAGATTGAAGTAATGCATATGTATATATAATGTATATGCGATGTTTGAGGAATATTTTGAATGAATGAACTTCCGGTTTACCTCGTTGTAGCCTGCGCGCTAATTACCCTGAATTCGACGTCAGTGAATTGCGCGCGGGCGCGTCAAATTAACGTCTTGACGGGTTAACGTTACGAGAGCAAGCCCTAATATACGTCAGTATGACGACGATATAAAAGTTTCTTCGCGAGACGGTAATAATTAGGAAGTTACGCCGCCAGGAAGACGACGTGGCCGCAAATCGGATGAGAGTTCTCATCGGAGGTGGATTTCGGTCTCGCTGTCTTCCGTGTGCTCTCTCTCTCTCTCTCTCTCTCTCTCTCTTTCTCTCTCTCTCTTCCTTCTTCTTTCTCTCAAAACTATATTGTAATTATTATTTCTTGGCAGTTCGCATAACGATCGCTTCTTGCCCTGCAGCGGTAACCCGAGTCGAAAATCAATGTCTCTATTGCTTTTGGCCGGGCTCTCCTTCACGGGCCGGTAAACCATAAGTATCCGCGTTAAAGAGGGGAAAAAAAAGCCTCTTGGCTCTCGTGCACGTCGTGCTCAAAGCACCTTGTAAGAACGATGCCGAGTTCACCCGGGAGTCTAGTAGCGTGTTCTGGGCTCGCTTCTGCCGCCAGGCAAGGAACGGCGTTCATCGGTGTGTGTCTGATTGGCGGACATGGGTGTAGTACGGTGCCGGACGGGTGCACGGAGATGCTCGGACTTCTCAGCCGACAGCTCGCCAACGTCCGTCAAAAAAGAAAGATATTCCCCCCCTCCTTCTTTTCCGTCGGCAGCGCCGTCGTCCAGAAGAAACGTTTACATACAGCGACTTTGGCACATCTTCCGAAAAAGATGGAGCTCCGTCTCGCGGCGATCCGGAAGGGGAGTCATGAAGCGCGCATTGTGCTCGAAATGCCTGCTATCGTCGTTGAAATCGTTCTTC
>NW_012094575.1:0-1244 GCF_000956235.1 Wasmannia auropunctata | reverse complement strand
CGTCTCTCTTTTTCTCACGCGCAATTAGATAAGCTTCAAACGGATAGTCTCTAGTATATCTTGATTTTATCATTTATCATCTATGAAATGCTATTAACAATTACTCTATTCTCTTCATGCAAACTATCGATATAAAATGACTTTTCTGATGAAACTTAATAGTAATTAACGAAACTCGAGGTCGGGTACAGCCTCTAAGCCAATCGTTAAAAATATGAGGTGCCTCTCTCGTGATAAATACCTAAGTAACTCTCGTGGGGATACCTAGTGTCACAGTAGCAAA
This sequence comes from Wasmannia auropunctata, assembly GCF_000956235.1. Lineage (NCBI taxonomy): Eukaryota > Metazoa > Arthropoda > Insecta > Hymenoptera > Formicidae > Wasmannia > Wasmannia auropunctata. Next base: position 961 of record NW_012094575.1, on the reverse strand, counting down.
ATGTGTCATGCCAGCATGTTCCGCTCTGTGTTGCTCGATGCTCTCAACGTCACCGACCTCGCCGACAGCAGCGAGTGCCGTCGGCCGTTCTGCAAGCGTTAAGAGTTATCCTGTTTAGGCAAGAGATTTGTTCGTTCCTCGTCGCCGCTCAGCTTCTTCATGGCGGGCGACATTCGTGCCATCTCGGACTGCCGTGCGAGAACGTCCGCATCGAGCGCGCTCAACGAGTCGCGTTTAAGTTGCATCTCCACTGGGCTCGTTTGTACCTGGAATGCAATACAATTCGACATGTCAGAAAAGTCGAGAGGAAATAAATCTCGCGTTAGCCTAATCTTGTCGCGAGGGTTAAGACATGTAAGAAACCTTCGCTGTTGAATTCCTGATTTTTCCATCGTTCCGCGGCGAGATGAACTTCGAATTCGTGATCGGACTGGCGCTGACCGGAAGCGGCGACGTCGGCGCCGTGACGCTGCGTATGGGCGAGTGAGTGACGGCGTCCTTTCCCCGCTCGCTGTCCGTCAGTCTGTCCGCGGGCAATATCGGAGATTCAGGTACACTGCGATCGTCCTCCTCCAGTGAATGCAGCAACTGCAGAGTGACAAGATCGGTGGTCGGTCATTACATTTAAAGATTGACTTGGAAAATTTCAGCTTTTACAGCAGCTCATGACTTATTGCACAACCTTCTCCACTTCATCGTCGAACTGTTCCTGACTAGGCAGCGGATCCTTTTGGCTTCTCTCCAGGAGGGTGGCGCGCTTCGCGGCGAGGTACAGGGATCTCTTGACTTTCACGTAGAATACCTCGGTCACCGCGCGCACCGTGTAGTCCGGTATGAAGGTGTGACGCAGCATAGAATCCAAATTGACCGACTGAATGCTCCCGACCGTCTGCGGGTTCGCGTTCGTGGGCGACTCGGCTGGCAAACGAAAGAGCGGATCGTTCAAGCGAAGCCCCGTTTT
>NW_012094574.1:0-1123 GCF_000956235.1 Wasmannia auropunctata | reverse complement strand
AGTTCGACAATCGTTCGGTAGTTGTTACGCAATCTGAAGGGTTACGAATAAATAAATTGTATAGTCTTACACCTCGTTTCTTGTAGCGCTAAAAAAATTCACATATTCTTTGTGATATTAAAAAATCTCTGGTCAGGGGTGGCGTTAATCGTTTTCTTTGGATTTGAGAGAGGAAACGCTGACAATCGGGATTGATACAGCCGATTGGCGGTACAGTATGGACAATTAATAGCTCGCGAAATCGGAGCGATATTAAAAATTTCTCGCAGGTGTTACAACGCGTGCGTTACAGTGACAGTTATTATTATTGCGGTACTACTATTAAGCGAATTGCTCGCAAAGGTAAACCGGTTAACCGAAGGCTAACGTTTCGAGTGTCTCTAATAAAAGAGAGGAATAAACTTGGAAACGCATTATAAAGAATAATCGCGCGGCAAGGAATATACACCGTTCGCTTCGTGCCTTCTCCAGAATGTGTGATATTAAAATGTTTGCGCCAACTCTGATTACGTTATATATTAAAGTTACATAAGGCATTAGGATAGCCCGTTAATTAGTTGGCTTTAAGTGCGCGTATATATATTGTTATACATATATACATATTATATGATGAAACGTACGTTAATTAATTCTACGATTGCGCGAAGCGAACGATCCATCGGAAAAAGCTAAATAATTCATACGTTAAAACAATTTTTTATTTTTTTGCATTGTTGATATTTACGTTTTATTTGCATTTATTTTATTCAAAAGAAATTTTTCTCTTTGGAAGTCTCACCGAGGCGCTACAAAGTCAAGGAAATGCAAGTTAAACCCCGAAAGTATTAAAAAAATGTTAACATATTTGGAAAGCATATATGCATTTTTAAATTACGTGTTGAAAGTCACGTCGTGTAGCGAGTGATTGCTGCCGTCATACCCGCGATTTCTCAACGCAGGCATAAACAGATAGCAAGGAAATTATACGAGATACAGTTTTCAGGCTTGCATGCGCAAGTTCGCAGTGAGCCTCGTTAATGACACGTTTCTTTCCGCGACCGATCATTACCTATTCAGTATTTAATTATTTTAATAAGTTCCGATAATTTAATTTTTAATAGGTTGTAACAGCCTAATTGCAGTT